>NW_027118479.1:90000-100000 GCF_036417845.1 Apteryx mantelli
AGGGGATCGAGTCTGGGATCGAGTCTGGGATCTAGTCAGGGATCGGGTCAGGGATCGAGTCGGGGATCTGTTCTGGGATCGGGTCAGGGATCGAGTCGGCGATCCAGTCAGGGATCGGGTGAGGGGATCGAGTCGGGGATCGGGTCAGGGATCTAGTCAGGGATCGGGTCGGGATCGGGCCGGGGATCGGGCCAGGGATCGGGATAGGGATCGGGTTATGGTTATGGTTAGGGTTATGGTTAGGGTTATGGTTAGGGTTAGGGTTATGGTTAGGGTTAGGGTTAGGGTTAGGGTTAGGGTTAGGGTTAGGGTTAGGGTTAGCTTTAGAACCATTTAGGGTCAGGGATCGGGTCGGGATCGAGTCGGGGATCGAGTCTGGGATCGGGTCAGGGATCTAGTCAGGGATCGGGTGAGGGGATCGAGTCTGGGATCGAGTCTGGGATCTAGTCAGGGATCGGGTCAGGGATCGAGTCGGGGGTCTGTTCTGGGATCGGGTCAGGGATCGAGTCGGCGATCCAGTCAGGGATCGGGTGAGGGGATCGAGTCGGGGATCGGGTCAGGGATCTAGTCAGGGATCGGGTCGGGATCGGGCCGGGGATCGGGCCAGGGATCGGGATAGGGATCGGGTTATGATTAGGGTTAGGGTTAGGGTTAGGGTTAGGGTTAGGGTTAGGGTTAGGGTTAGGGTTAGGGTTAGGGTTATGGTTAGGGTTAGCTTTAGAACCATTTAGGGTCAGGGATCGGGTCGGGATCGAGTCTGGGATCGAGTCGGGGATCGGGTCAGGGATCTAGTCAGGGATCGGGTGAGGGGATCGAGTCTGGGATCGAGTCGGGGATCTAGTCAGGGATCGGGTCAGGGATCGAGTCGGGGATCTGTTCTGGGATCGGGTCAGGGATCGAGTCGGCAATCCAGTCAGGGATCGGGTGAGGGGATCGAGTCGGGGATCGGGTCAGGGGTCTAGTCAGGGATCGGGTCGGGATCGGGCCGGGGATCGGGCCAGGGATCGGGATAGGGATCGGGTTATGGTTATGGTTAGGGTTCGGGTTAGGGTTATGGTTAGGGTTAGGGTTAGGGTTAGGGTTAGGGTTAGGGTTAGGGTTAGGGTTAGCTTTAGAACCATTTAGGGTCAGGGATCGGGTCGGGATCGAGCCGGGGATCGAGCCGGGGTTCGAGTCGGGGATCGAGTCGGGGATCTAGTCAGGGATCGGGTCGGGATCGGGTCAGGGATCGAGTCGGGGATCTGTTCTGGGATCGGGTCAGGGATCGAGTCGGCGATCCAGTCAGGGATCGGGTGAGGGGATCGAGTCGGGGATCGGGTCAGGGATCTAGTCAGGGATCGGGTCGGGATCGGGCCGGGGATCGGGCCAGGGATCGGGATAGGGATCGGGTTATGGTTATGGTTAGGGTTCGGGTTACGGTTATGGTTAGGGTTAGGGTTATGGTTAGGGTTAGGGTTAGGGTTAGGGTTAGGGTTAGGTTTAGGGTTAGCTTTAGAACCATTTAGGGTCAGGGATCGGGTCGGGATCGAGTCGGGGATCGAGTGAGGGGATCGAGTCTGGGATCGAGTCTGGGATCTAGTCGGGGATCTAGTCGGGATCGGGTCAGGGATCGAGTCGGGGATCTGTTCTGGGATCGGGTCAGGGATCGAGTCGGCGATCCAGTCAGGGATCGGGTGAGGGGATCGAGTCGGGGATCGGGTCAGGGATCTAGTCAGGGATCGGGTCGGGATCGGGCCGGGGATCGGGCCAGGGATCGGGATAGGGATCGGGTTATGGTTATGGTTAGGGTTCGGGTTAGGGTTATGGTTAGGGTTAGGGTTATGGTTAGGGTTAGGGTTAGGGTTAGGGTTAGGGTTAGGGTTAGGGTTAGCTTTAGAACCATTTAGGGTCAGGGATCGGGTCAGGGATCGGGTCGGGATCTGTTCTGGGATCGAGTCGGGGATCGGGTCAGGGATCTACTCAGGGATCGGGTGAGGGGATCGGGCCGGGGATCGGGCCAGGGATCGGGTCAGGGATCGAGTCGGGGATCTGTTCTGGGATCGGGTCAGGGATCGAGTCGGCGATCCAGTCAGGGATCGGGTGAGGGGATCGAGTCGGGGATCGGGTCAGGGATCTAGTCAGGGATCGGGTCGGGATCGGGCCGGGGATCGGGCCAGGGATCGGGATAGGGATCGGGTTATGGTTATGGTTAGGGTTCGGGTTAGGGTTATGGTTAGGGTTAGGGTTATGGTTAGGGTTAGGGTTAGGGTTAGGGTTAGGGTTAGGGTTAGGGTTAGGGTTAGGGTTAGGGTTAGGGTTAGGGTTAGCTTTAGAACCATTTAGGGTCAGGGATCGGGTCGGGATCGAGCCGGGGATCGAGCCGGGGATCGAGTCTGGGATCGAGTCGGGGATCTAGTCAGGGATCGGGTCGGGATCGGGTCAGGGATCGAGTCGGGGATCTGTTCTGGGATCGGGTCAGGGATCGAGTCGGCGATCCAGTCAGGGATCGGGTGAGGGGATCGAGTCGGGGATCGGGTCAGGGATCTAGTCAGGGATCGGGTCGGGATCGGGCCGGGGATCGGGCCAGGGATCGGGATAGGGATCGGGTTATGGTTATGGTTAGGGTTCGGGTTAGGGTTAGGGTTAGGGTTAGGGTTATGGTTAGGGTTAGGGTTAGGGTTAGGGTTAGGGTTAGGGTTAGGGTTAGCTTTAGAACCATTTAGGGTCAGGGATCGGGTCGGGATCGAGTCGGGGATCGAGTCGGGGATCGAGTCTGGGATCTAGTCAGGGATCGGGTCGGGATCGGGTCAGGGATCGAGTCGGGGATCTGTTCTGGGATCGGGTCAGGGATCGAATCGGCGATCCAGTCAGGGATCGGGTGAGGGGATCGAGTCGGGGATCGGGTCAGGGATCTAGTCAGGGATCGGGTCGGGATCGGGCCGGGGATCGGGCCAGGGATCGGGATAGGGATCGGGTTATGGTTATGGTTAGGGTTCGGGTTAGGGTTATGGTTAGGGTTAGGGTTATGGTTAGGGTTAGGGTTAGGGTTAGGGTTAGGGTTAGGGTTAGCTTTAGAACCATTTAGGGTCAGGGATCGGGTCGGGATCGAGTCGGGGATCGAGTGAGGGGATCGAGTCTGGGATCGAGTCGGGGATCTAGTCAGGGATCGGGTCGGGGATCGAGTCGGGGATCTGTTCTGGGATCGGGTCAGGGATCGAGTCGGCGATCCAGTCAGGGATCGGGTGAGGGGATCGAGTCGGGGATCGGGTCAGGGATCTAGTCAGGGATCGGGTCGGGATCGGGCCGGGGATCGGGCCAGGGATCGGGATAGGGATCGGGTTATGGTTATGGTTAGGGTTCGGGTTAGGGTTATGGTTAGGGTTAGGGTTAGGGTTAGGGTTAGGGTTAGCTTTAGAACCATTTAGGGTCAGGGATCGGGTCGGGATCGAGTCGGGGATCGAGTGAGGGGATCGAGTCTGGGATCGAGTCTGGGATCTAGTCAGGGATCGGGTCGGGATCGGGTCAGGGATCGAGTCGGGGATCTGTTCTGGGATCGGGTCAGGGATCGAGTCGGCGATCCAGTCAGGGATCGGGTGAGGGGATCGAGTCGGGGATCGGGTCAGGGATCTAGTCAGGGATCGGGTCGGGATCGGGCCGGGGATCGGGCCAGGGATCGGGATAGGGATCGGGTTATGGTTATGGTTAGGGTTCGGGTTAGGGTTATGGTTAGGGTTAGGGTTAGGGTTAGGGTTAGGGTTAGGGTTAGGGTTAGGGTTAGGGTTAGCTTTAGAACCATTTAGGGTCAGGGATCGGGTCGGGATCGAGTCGGGGATCTAGTCAGGGATCGGGTCAGGGATCGAGTCGGGGATCTGTTCTGGGATCGGGTCAGGGATCGAGTCGGGGATCTGTTCTGGGATCGGGTCAGGGATCGAGTCGGCGATCCAGTCAGGGATCGGGTGAGGGGATCGAGTCGGGGATCGGGTCAGGGATCTAGTCAGGGATCGGGTCGGGATCGGGCCGGGGATCGGGCCAGGGATCGGGATAGGGATCGGGTTATGGTTATGGTTAGGGTTCGGGTTAGGGTTATGGTTAGGGTTAGGGTTAGGGTTAGGGTTAGGGTTAGGGTTAGCTTTAGAACCATTTAGGGTCAGGGATCGGGTCGGGATCGAGTCGGGGATCGAGTGAGGGGATCGAGTCTGGGATCGAGTCGGGGATCTAGTCAGGGATCGGGTCGGGATCGGGTCAGGGATCGAGTCGGGGATCTGTTCTGGGATCGGGTGAGGGGATCGAGTCGGCGATCCAGTCAGGGATCGGGTGAGGGGATCGAGTCGGGGATCGGGTCAGGGATCTAGTCAGGGATCGGGTCGGGATCGGGCCGGGGATCGGGCCAGGGATCGGGATAGGGATCGGGTTATGGTTATGGTTAGGGTTCGGGTTAGGGTTATGGTTAGGGTTAGGGTTAGGGTTAGGGTTAGGGTTAGGGTTAGGGTTAGGGTTAGGGTTAGCTTTAGAACCATTTAGGGTCAGGGATCGGGTCGGGATCGAGTCGGGGATCGAGTGAGGGGATCGAGTCGTGGATCGAGTCGGGGATCTAGTCAGGGATCGGGTCCGGATCGGGTCAGGGATCGAGTCGGGGATCTGTTCTGGGATCGGGTCAGGGATCGAGTCGGTGATCCAGTCAGGGATCGGGTGAGGGGATCGAGTCTGGGATCGAGTCTGGGATCTAGTCAGGGATCGGGTCAGGGATCGAGTCGGCGATCCAGTCAGGGATCGGGTGAGGGGATCGAGTCGGGGATCGGGTCAGGGATCTAGTCAGGGATCGGGTCGGGATCGGGCCGGGGATCGGGCCAGGGATCGGGATAGGGATCGGGTTATGGTTATGGTTAGGGTTAGGGTTATGGTTAGGGTTAGGGTTATGGTTAGGGTTAGGGTTATGGTTATGGTTAGGGTTAGGGTTAGGGTTAGGGTTAGGGTTAGGGTTAGGGTTAGCTTTAGAACCATTTAGGGTCAGGGATCGGGTCGGGATCGAGTCTGGGATCGAGTCTGGGATCGGGTCAGGGATCTAGTCAGGGATCGGGTGAGGGGATCGAGTCTGGGATCGAGTCGGGGATCTAGTCAGGGATCGGGTCCGGATCGGGTCAGGGATCGAGTCGGGGATCTGTTCTGGGATCGGGTCAGGGATCGAGTCGGTGATCCAGTCAGGGATCGGGTGAGGGGATCGAGTCGGGGATCGGGTCAGGGATCTAGTCAGGGATCGGGTCGGGATCGGGCCGGGGATCGGGCCAGGGATCGGGATAGGGATCGGGTTATGGTTATGGTTATGGTTATGGTTATGGTTAGGGTTAGGGTTATGGTTAGGGTTAGGGTTATGGTTATGGTTAGGGTTAGGGTTAGGGTTAGGGTTAGGGTTAGGGTTAGGGTTAGCTTTAGAACCATTTAGGGTCAGGGATCGGGTCGGGATCGAGTCTGGGATCGGGTCAGGAATCTAGTCAGGGATCGGGTGAGGGGATCGAGTCTGGGATCGAGTCGGGGATCTAGTCAGGGATCTAGTCAGGGATCGGGTCCGGATCGGGTCAGGGATCGAGTCGGGGATCTGTTCTGGGATCGGGTCAGGGATCGAGTCGGGGATCCAGTCAGGGATCGGGTGAGGGGATCGAGTCGGGGATCGGGTCAGGGATCTAGTCAGGGATCGGGTGAGGGGATCGAGTCTGGGATCGAGTCGGGGATCTAGTCAGGCATCGGGTCCGGATCGGGTCAGGGATCGAGTCGGGGATCTGTTCTGGGATCGGGTCAGGTATCGAGTCGGGGATCCAGTCAGGGATCGGGTGAGGGGATCGAGTCGGGGATCGGGTCAGGGATCTAGTCAGGGATCGGGTCGGGATCGGGCCGGAAATCGGGCCAGGGATCGGGATAGGGATCGGGTTATGGTTATGGTTATGGTTATGGTTAGGGTTAGGGTTAGGGTTAGGGTTATGGTTAGGGTTAGGGTTAGGGTTAGGGTTAGCTTTAGAACCATTTAGGGTCAGGGATCGGGTCGGGATCGAGTCTGGGATCGAGTCGGGGATCTAGTCAGGGATCGGGTCCGGATCGGGTCAGGGATCGAGTCGGGGATCTGTTCTGGGATCGGGTCAGGGATCGAGTCGGTGATCCAGTCAGGGATCGGGTGAGGGGATCGAGTCGGGGATCGGGTCAGGGATCTAGTCAGGGATCGGGTCGGGATCGGGCCGGGGATCGGGCCAGGGATCGGGATAGGGATCGGGTTATGGTTATGGTTAGGGTTAGGGTTATGGTTAGGGTTAGGGTTAGGGTTATGGTTAGGGTTAGGGTTAGGGTTAGGGTTAGGGTTAGGGTTAGGGTTAGGGTTAGGGTTAGCTTTAGAACCATTTAGGGTCAGGGATCGGGTCGGGATCGAGTCTGGGATCGAGTCTGGGATCGGGTCAGGGATCTAGTCAGGGATCGGGTGAGGGGATCGAGTCTGGGGTCGAGTCGGGGATCTGTTCTGGGATCGGGTCAGGGATCGAGTCGGTGATCCAGTCAGGGATCGGGTGAGGGGATCGAGTCGGGGATCGGGTCAGGGATCTAGTCAGGGATCGGGTCGGGATCGGGCCGGGGATCGGGCCAGGGATCGGGATAGGGATCGGGTTATGGTTATGGTTATGGTTATGGTTATGGTTAGGGTTAGGGTTAGGGTTAGGGTTAGGGTTATGGTTATGGTTAGGGTTAGGGTTAGGGTTAGGGTTAGGGTTAGGGTTAGGGTTATGGTTATGGTTAGGGTTAGGGTTAGGGTTAGGGTTAGGGTTAGGGTTAGGGTTAGGGTTAGCTTTAGAACCATTTAGGGTCAGGGATCGGGTCGGGATCGAGTCTGGGATCGAGTCTGGTATCGGGTCAGGGATCTAGTCAGGGATCGGGTGAGGGGATCGAGTCTGGGGTCGAGTCGGGGATCTAGTCAGGGATCGGGTCCGGATCGGGTCAGGGATCGAGTCGGGGATCTGTTCTGGGATCGGGTCAGGGATCGAGTCGGTGATCCAGTCAGGGATCGGGTGAGGGGATCGAGTCGGGGATCGGGTCAGGGATCTAGTCAGGGATCGGGTCGGGATCGGGCCGGGGATCGGGCCAGGGATCGGGATAGGGATCGGGTTATGGTTATGGTTATGGTTATGGTTATGGTTAGGGTTAGGGTTATGGTTAGGGTTAGGGTTATGGTTAGGGTTAGGGTTAGGGTTAGGGTTAGGGTTAGGGTTAGGGTTAGGGTTAGGGTTAGGGTTAGGGTTAGCTTTAGAACCATTTAGGGTCAGGGATCGGGTCGGGATCGAGTCTGGGATCGAGTCTGGTATCGGGTCAGGGATCTAGTCAGGGATCGGGTGAGGGGATCGAGTCTGGGGTCGAGTCGGGGATCTAGTCAGGGATCGGGTCCGGATCGGGTCAGGGATCGAGTCGGGGATCTGTTCTGGGATCGGGTCAGGGATCGAGTCGGTGATCCAGTCAGGGATCGGGTGAGGGGATCGAGTCGGGGATCGGGTCAGGGATCTAGTCAGGGATCGGGTCGGGATCGGGCCGGGGATCGGGCCAGGGATCGGGATAGGGATCGGGTTATGGTTATGGTTAGGGTTAGGGTTATGGTTAGGGTTAGGGTTAGGGTTATGGTTAGGGTTAGGGTTAGGGTTAGGGTTAGGGTTAGGGTTAGGGTTAGGGTTAGGGTTAGGGTTAGCTTTAGAACCATTTAGGGTCAGGGATCGGGTCGGGATCGAGTCTGGGATCGAGTCTGGGATCGGGTCAGGGATCTAGTCAGGGATCGGGTGAGGGGATCGAGTCTGGGGTCGAGTCGGGGATCTAGTCAGGGATCGGGTCGGGATCGGGTCGGGGATCTGTTCTGGGATCGGGTCAGGGATCGAGTCGGCGATCCAGTCAGGGATCGGGTGAGGGGATCGAGTCGGGGATCGGGTCAGGGATCTAGTCAGGGATCGGGTCGGGATCGGGCCGGGGATCGGGCCAGGGATCGGGATAGGGATCGGGTTATGGTTATGGTTATGGTTATGGTTATGGTTAGGGTTAGGGTTAGGGTTAGGGTTAGGGTTAGGGTTAGGGTTAGCTTTAGAACCATTTAGGGTCAGGGATCGGGTCGGGATCGAGTCTGGGATCGAGTCGGGGATCGGGTCAGGGATCTAGTCAGGGATCGGGTGAGGGGATCGAGTCTGGGATCTAGTCAGGGATCGGGTCAGGGATCGAGTCGGCGATCCAGTCAGGGATCGGGTGAGGGGATCGAGTCGGGGATCGGGTCAGGGATCTAGTCAGGGATAGGGTCGGGATCGGGCCGGGGATCGGGCCAAGGATCGGGATAGGGATCGGGTTATGGTTATGGTTATGGTTAGGGTTAGGGTTAGGGTTAGGGTTAGGGTTAGGGTTAGGGTTAGCTTTAGAACCATTTAGGGTCAGGGATCGGGTTGGGATCGAGTCTGGGATCGAGTCGGGGATCGGGTCAGGGATCTAGTCAGGGATCGGGTGAGGGGATCGAGTCTGGGATCGAGTCTGGGATCTAGTCAGGGATCGGGTCAGGGATCGAGTCGGCGATCCAGTCAGGGATCGGGTGAGGGGATCGAGTCGGGGATCGGGTCAGGGATCTAGTCAGGGATCGGGTCGGGATCGGGCCGGGGATCGGGCCAGGGATCGGGATAGGGATCGGGTTATGGTTATGGTTAGGGTTCGGGTTAGGGTTATGGTTAGGGTTAGGGTTATGGTTAGGGTTAGGGTTAGGGTTAGGGTTAGGGTTAGGGTTAGGGTTAGCTTTAGAACCATTTAGGGTCAGGGATCGGGTCGGGATCGAGTCGGGGATCGAGTCGGGGATCGAGTCTGGGATCTAGTCAGGGATCGGGTCGGGATCGGGTCAGGGATCGAGTCGGGGATCTGTTCTGGGATCGGGTCAGGGATCGAGTCGGCGATCCAGTCAGGGATCGGGTGAGGGGATCGAGTCGGGGATCGGGTCAGGGATCTAGTCAGGGATCTGGTCGGGATCGGGCCGGGGATCGGGCCAGGGATCGGGATAGGGAGCGGGTTATGGTTATGGTTAGGGTTAGGGTTAGGGTTATGGTTAGGGTTAGGGTTATGGTTAGGGTTAGGGTTAGGGTTAGGGTTAGGGTTAGGGTTAGGGTTAGGGTTAGCTTTAGAACCATTTAGGGTCAGGGATCGGGTCGGGATCGAGTCTGGGATCGGGTCGGGGATCGGGTCAGGGATCTAGTCAGGGATCGGGTGAGGGGATCGAGTCTGGGATCGAGTCTGGGATCTAGTCAGGGATCGGGTCAGGGATCGAGTCGCGGATCTGTTCTGGGATCGGGTCAGGGATCGAGTCGGCGATCCAGTCAGGGATCGGGTGAGGGGATCGAGTCGGGGATCGGGTCAGGGATCTAGTCAGGGATCGGGTCGGGATCGGGCCGGGGATCGGGCCAGGGATCGGGATAGGGATCGGGTTATGGTTATGGTTAGGGTTATGGTTAGGGTTATGGTTAGGGTTAGGGTTATGGTTAGGGTTAGGGTTAGGGTTAGGGTTAGGGTTAGGGTTAGGGTTAGCTTTAGAACCATTTAGGGTCAGGGATCGGGTCGGGATCGAGTCTGGGATCGAGTCTGGGATCTAGTCAGGGATCGGGTCAGGGATCGAGTCGGGGGTCTGTTCTGGGATCGGGTCAGGGATCGAGTCGGCGATCCAGTCAGGGATCGGGTGAGGGGATCGAGTCGGGGATCGGGTCAGGGATCTAGTCAGGGATCGGGTCGGGATCGGGCCGGGGATCGGGCCAGGGATCGGGATAGGGATCGGGTTATGATTATGGTTAGGGTTAGGGTTAGGGTTATGGTTAGGGTTAGGGTTAGGGTTAGGGTTAGGGTTAGGGTTAGGGTTATGGTTAGGGTTAGCTTTAGAACCATTTAGGGTCAGGGATCGGGTCGGGATCGAGTCTGGGATCGAGTCGGGGATCGGGTCAGGGATCTAGTCAGGGATCGGGTGAGGGGATCGAGTCTGGGATCGAGTCGGGGA
>NW_027118479.1:102500-110000 GCF_036417845.1 Apteryx mantelli
ATCGAGTCTGGGGTCGAGTCGGGGATCTAGTCAGGGATCGGGTCCGGATCGGGTCAGGGATCGAGTCGGGGATCTGTTCTGGGATCGGGTCAGGGATCGAGTCGGTGATCCAGTCAGGGATCGGGTGAGGGGATCGAGTCGGGGATCGGGTCAGGGATCTAGTCAGGGATCGGGTCGGGATCGGGCCGGGGATCGGGCCAGGGATCGGGATAGGGATCGGGTTATGGTTATGGTTATGGTTATGGTTATGGTTAGGGTTAGGGTTAGGGTTAGGGTTATGGTTATGGTTAGGGTTAGGGTTAGGGTTAGGGTTAGGGTTAGGGTTAGGGTTAGCTTTAGAACCATTTAGGGTCAGGGATCGGGTCGGGATCGAGTCTGGGATCGAGTCGGGGATCGGGTCAGGGATCTAGTCAGGGATCGGGTGAGGGGATCGAGTCTGGGATCGAGTCTGGGATCGGGTCAGGGATCGAGTCAGGGATCGAGTCGGGGATCTGTTCTGGGATCGGGTCAGGGATCGAGTCGGCGATCCAGTCAGGGATCGGGTGAGGGGATCGAGTCGGGGATCGGGTCAGGGATCTAGTCAGGGATCGGGTCGGGATCGGGCCGGGGATCGGGCCAGGGATCGGGATAGGGATCGGGTTATGGTTATGGTTATGGTTATGGTTATGGTTAGGGTTAGGGTTAGGGTTAGGGTTAGGGTTAGGGTTAGGGTTAGCTTTAGAACCATTTAGGGTCAGGGATCGGGTCGGGATCGAGTCTGGGATCGAGTCGGGGATCGGGTCAGGGATCTAGTCAGGGATCGGGTGAGGGGATCGAGTCTGGGATCTAGTCAGGGATCGGGTCAGGGATCGAGTCGGCGATCCAGTCAGGGATCGGGTGAGGGGATCGAGTCGGGGATCGGGTCAGGGATCTAGTCAGGGATAGGGTCGGGATCGGGCCGGGGATCGGGCCAAGGATCGGGATAGGGATCGGGTTATGGTTATGGTTATGGTTAGGGTTAGGGTTAGGGTTAGGGTTAGGGTTAGGGTTAGGGTTAGCTTTAGAACCATTTAGGGTCAGGGATCGGGTTGGGATCGAGTCTGGGATCGAGTCGGGGATCGGGTCAGGGATCTAGTCAGGGATCGGGTGAGGGGATCGAGTCTGGGATCGAGTCTGGGATCTAGTCAGGGATCGGGTCAGGGATCGAGTCGGCGATCCAGTCAGGGATCGGGTGAGGGGATCGAGTCGGGGATCGGGTCAGGGATCTAGTCAGGGATCGGGTCGGGATCGGGCCGGGGATCGGGCCAGGGATCGGGATAGGGATCGGGTTATGGTTATGGTTAGGGTTCGGGTTAGGGTTATGGTTAGGGTTAGGGTTATGGTTAGGGTTAGGGTTAGGGTTAGGGTTAGGGTTAGGGTTAGGGTTAGCTTTAGAACCATTTAGGGTCAGGGATCGGGTCGGGATCGAGTCGGGGATCGAGTCGGGGATCGAGTCTGGGATCTAGTCAGGGATCGGGTCGGGATCGGGTCAGGGATCGAGTCGGGGATCTGTTCTGGGATCGGGTCAGGGATCGAGTCGGCGATCCAGTCAGGGATCGGGTGAGGGGATCGAGTCGGGGATCGGGTCAGGGATCTAGTCAGGGATCTGGTCGGGATCGGGCCGGGGATCGGGCCAGGGATCGGGATAGGGAGCGGGTTATGGTTATGGTTAGGGTTAGGGTTAGGGTTATGGTTAGGGTTAGGGTTATGGTTAGGGTTAGGGTTAGGGTTAGGGTTAGGGTTAGGGTTAGGGTTAGGGTTAGCTTTAGAACCATTTAGGGTCAGGGATCGGGTCGGGATCGAGTCTGGGATCGGGTCTGGGATCGGGTCAGGGATCTAGTCAGGGATCGGGTGAGGGGATCGAGTCTGGGATCGAGTCGGGGATCTAGTCAGGGATCGGGTCAGGGATCGAGTCGCGGATCTGTTCTGGGATCGGGTCAGGGATCGAGTCGGCGATCCAGTCAGGGATCGGGTGAGGGGATCGAGTCGGGGATCGGGTCAGGGATCTAGTCAGGGATCGGGATAGGGATCGGGTTATGGTTATGGTTATGGTTAGGGTTAGGGTTATGGTTATGGTTAGGGTTAGGGTTAGGGTTAGGGTTAGGGTTAGGGTTAGGGTTAGGGTTAGGGTTAGCTTTAGAACCATTTAGGGTCAGGGATCGGGTCGGGATCGAGTCGGGGATCGAGTCGGGGATCGGGTCAGGGATCTAGTCAGGGATCGGGTGAGGGGATCGAGTCTGGGATCGAGTCTGGGATCTAGTCAGGGATCGGGTCAGGGATCGAGTCGGGGATCTGTTCTGGGATCGGGTCAGGGATCGAGTCGGCGATCCAGTCAGGGATCGGGTGAGGGGATCGAGTCGGGGATCGGGTCAGGGATCTAGTCAGGGATCGGGTCGGGATCGGGCCGGGGATCGGGCCAGGGATCGGGATAGGGATCGGGTTATGGTTATGGTTAGGGTTATGGTTAGGGTTATGGTTAGGGTTAGGGTTATGGTTAGGGTTAGGGTTAGGGTTAGGGTTAGGGTTAGGGTTAGGGTTAGGGTTAGCTTTAGAACCATTTAGGGTCAGGGATCGGGTCGGGATCGAGTCGGGGATCGAGTCTGGGATCGGGTCAGGGATCTAGTCAGGGATCGGGTGAGGGGATCGAGTCTGGGATCGAGTCTGGGATCTAGTCAGGGATCGGGTCAGGGATCGAGTCGGGGGTCTGTTCTGGGATCGGGTCAGGGATCGAGTCGGCGATCCAGTCAGGGATCGGGTGAGGGGATCGAGTCGGGGATCGGGTCAGGGATCTAGTCAGGGATCGGGTCGGGATCGGGCCGGGGATCGGGCCAGGGATCGGGATAGGGATCGGGTTATGATTAGGGTTAGGGTTAGGGTTAGGGTTAGGGTTAGGGTTAGGGTTAGGGTTAGGGTTAGGGTTAGGGTTAGGGTTAGCTTTAGAACCATTTAGGGTCAGGGATCGGGTCGGGATCGAGTCTGGGATCGAGTCGGGGATCGGGTCAGGGATCTAGTCAGGGATCGGGTGAGGGGATCGAGTCTGGGATCGAGTCGGGGATCTAGTCAGGGATCGGGTCAGGGATCGAGTCGGGGATCTGTTCTGGGATCGGGTCAGGGATCGAGTCGGCAATCCAGTCAGGGATCGGGTGAGGGGATCGAGTCGGGGATCGGGTCAGGGGTCTAGTCAGGGATCGGGTCGGGATCGGGCCGGGGATCGGGCCAGGGATCGGGATAGGGATCGGGTTATGGTTATGGTTAGGGTTCGGGTTAGGGTTATGGTTAGGGTTAGGGTTAGGGTTAGGGTTAGGGTTAGGGTTAGGGTTAGGGTTAGGGTTAGCTTTAGAACCATTTAGGGTCAGGGATCGGGTCGGGATCGAGCCGGGGATCGAGCCGGGGTTCGAGTCGGGGATCGAGTCGGGGATCTAGTCAGGGATCGGGTCGGGATCGGGTCAGGGATCGAGTCGGGGATCTGTTCTGGGATCGGGTCAGGGATCGAGTCGGCGATCCAGTCAGGGATCGGGTGAGGGGATCGAGTCGGGGATCGGGTCAGGGATCTAGTCAGGGATCGGGTCGGGATCGGGCCGGGGATCGGGCCAGGGATCGGGATAGGGATCGGGTTATGGTTATGGTTAGGGTTCGGGTTACGGTTATGGTTAGGGTTAGGGTTATGGTTAGGGTTAGGGTTAGGGTTAGGGTTAGGGTTAGGTTTAGGGTTAGCTTTAGAACCATTTAGGGTCAGGGATCGGGTCGGGATCGAGTCGGGGATCGAGTGAGGGGATCGAGTCTGGGATCGAGTCTGGGATCTAGTCGGGGATCTAGTCGGGATCGGGTCAGGGATCGAGTCGGGGATCTGTTCTGGGATCGGGTCAGGGATCGAGTCGGCGATCCAGTCAGGGATCGGGTGAGGGGATCGAGTCGGGGATCGGGTCAGGGATCTAGTCAGGGATCGGGTCGGGATCGGGCCGGGGATCGGGCCAGGGATCGGGATAGGGATCGGGTTATGGTTATGGTTAGGGTTCGGGTTAGGGTTATGGTTAGGGTTAGGGTTATGGTTAGGGTTAGGGTTAGGGTTAGGGTTAGGGTTAGGGTTAGGGTTAGCTTTAGAACCATTTAGGGTCAGGGATCGGGTCAGGGATCGGGTCGGGATCTGTTCTGGGATCGAGTCGGGGATCGGGTCAGGGATCTACTCAGGGATCGGGTGAGGGGATCGGGCCGGGGATCGGGCCAGGGATCGGGTCAGGGATCGAGTCGGGGATCTGTTCTGGGATCGGGTCAGGGATCGAGTCGGCGATCCAGTCAGGGATCGGGTGAGGGGATCGAGTCGGGGATCGGGTCAGGGATCTAGTCAGGGATCGGGTCGGGATCGGGCCGGGGATCGGGCCAGGGATCGGGATAGGGATCGGGTTATGGTTATGGTTAGGGTTCGGGTTAGGGTTATGGTTAGGGTTAGGGTTATGGTTAGGGTTAGGGTTAGGGTTAGGGTTAGGGTTAGCTTTAGAACCATTTAGGGTCAGGGATCGGGTCGGGATCGAGCCGGGGATCGAGCCGGGGATCGAGTCGGGGATCGAGTCGGGGATCTAGTCAGGGATCGGGTCGGGATCGGGTCAGGGATCGAGTCGGGGATCTGTTCTGGGATCGGTCAGGGATCGAGTCGGCGATCCAGTCAGGGATCGGGTGAGGGGATCGAGTCGGGGATCGGGTCAGGGATCTAGTCAGGGATCGGGTCGGGATCGGGCCGGGGATCGGGCCAGGGATCGGGATAGGGATCGGGTTATGGTTATGGTTAGGGTTCGGGTTAGGGTTATGGTTAGGGTTAGGGTTATGGTTAGGGTTAGGGTTAGGGTTAGGGTTAGGGTTAGGGTTAGGGTTAGCTTTAGAACCATTTAGGGTCAGGGATCGGGTCGGGATCGAGTCGGGGATCGAGTCGGGGATCGAGTCTGGGATCTAGTCAGGGATCGGGTCGGGATCGGGTCAGGGATCGAGTCGGGGATCTGTTCTGGGATCGGGTCAGGGATCGAATCGGCGATCCAGTCAGGGATCGGGTGAGGGGATCGAGTCGGGGATCGGGTCAGGGATCTAGTCAGGGATCGGGTCGGGATCGGGCCGGGGATCGGGCCAGGGATCGGGATAGGGATCGGGTTATGGTTATGGTTAGGGTTCGGGTTAGGGTTATGGTTAGGGTTAGGGTTATGGTTAGGGTTAGGGTTAGGGTTAGGGTTAGGGTTAGGGTTAGCTTTAGAACCATTTAGGGTCAGGGATCGGGTCGGGATCGAGTCGGGGATCGAGTGAGGGGATCGAGTCTGGGATCGGGTCGGGGATCGAGTCGGGGATCTGTTCTGGGATCGGGTCAGGGATCGAGTCGGCGATCCAGTCAGGGATCGGGTGAGGGGATCGAGTCGGGGATCGGGTCAGGGATCTAGTCAGGGATCGGGTCGGGATCGGGCCGGGGATCGGGCCAGGGATCGGGATAGGGATCGGGTTATGGTTATGGTTAGGGTTAGGGTTATGGTTAGGGTTAGGGTTAGGGTTATGGTTAGGGTTAGGGTTAGGGTTAGGGTTAGGGTTAGCTTTAGAACCATTTAGGGTCAGGGATCGGGTCGGGATCGAGTCTGGGATCGGGTCGGGGATCTAGTCAGGGATCGGGTGAGGGGATCGAGTCTGGGATCGAGTCGGGGATCTAGTCAGGGATCGGGTCCGGATCGGGTCAGGGATCGAGTCGGGGATCTGTTCTGGGATCGGGTCAGGGATCGAGTCGGCGATCCAGTCAGGGATCGGGTGAGGGGATCGAGTCGGGGATCGGGTCAGGGATCTAGTCAGGGATCGGGTCGGGATCGGGCCGGGGATCGGGCCAGGGTTCGGGATAGGGATCGGGTTATGGTTATGGTTATGGTTATGGTTAGGGTTATGGTTAGGGTTAGGGTTAGGGTTAGGGTTAGGGTTAGGGTTAGGGTTAGGGTTAGGGTTAGCTTTAGAACCATTTAGGGTCAGGGATCGGGTCGGGATCGAGTCTGGGATCGAGTCTGGGATCTAGTCAGGGATCGGTCAGGGATCGAGTCGGGGGTCTGTTCTGGGATCGGGTCAGGGATCGAGTCGGCGATCCAGTCAGGGATCGGGTGAGGGGATCGAGTCGGGGATCGGGTCAGGGATCTAGTCAGGGATCGGGTCGGGATCGGGCCGGGGATCGGGCCAGGGATCGGGATAGGGATCGGGTTATGATTATGGTTAGGGTTAGGGTTAGGGTTATGGTTAGGGTTAGGGTTAGGGTTAGGGTTAGGGTTAGGGTTAGGGTTATGGTTAGGGTTAGCTTTAGAACCATTTAGGGTCAGGGATCGGGTCGGGATCGAGTCTGGGATCGAGTCGGGGATCGGGTCAGGGATCTAGTCAGGGATCGGGTGAGGGGATCGAGTCTGGGATCGAGTCGGGGATCTAGTCAGGGATCGGGTCAGGGATCGAGTCGGGGATCTGTTCTGGGATCGGGTCAGGGATCGAGTCGGCGATCCAGTCAGGGATCGGGTGAGGGGATCGAGTCGGGGATCGGGTCAGGGGTCTAGTCAGGGATCGGGTCGGGATCGGGCCGGGGATCGGGCCAGGGATCGGGATAGGGATCGGGTTATGGTTATGGTTAGGGTTCGGGTTAGGGTTATGGTTAGGGTTAGGGTTAGGGTTAGGGTTAGGGTTAGGGTTAGGGTTAGGGTTAGCTTTAGAACCATTTAGGGTCAGGGATCGGGTCGGGATCGAGCCGGGGATCGAGCCGGGGTTCGAGTCGGGGATCGAGTCGGGGATCTAGTCAGGGATCGGGTCGGGATCGGGTCAGGGATCGAGTCGGGGATCTGTTCTGGGATCGGTCAGGGATCGAGTCGGCGATCCAGTCAGGGATCGGGTGAGGGGATCGAGTCGGGGATCGGGTCAGGGATCTAGTCAGGGATCGGGTCGGGATCGGGCCGGGGATCGGGCCAGGGATCGGGATAGGGATCGGGTTATGGTTATGGTTAGGGTTAGGGTTATGGTTAGGGTTAGGGTTAGGGTTATGGTTAGGGTTAGGGTTAGGGTTAGGGTTAGGGTTAGGGTTAGGGTTAGGGTTAGGGTTAGTGTTAGGGTTAGCTTTAGAACCATTTAGGGTCAGGGATCGGGTCGGGATCGAGTCTGGGATCGAGTCTGGGATCGGGTCAGGGATCTAGTCAGGGATCGGGTGAGGGGATCGAGTCTGGGGTCGAGTCGGGGATCTAGTCAGGGATCGGGTCCGGATCGGGTCAGGGATCGAGTCGGGGATCTGTTCTGGGATCGGGTCAGGGATCGAGTCGGTGATCCAGTCAGGGATCGGGTGAGGGGATCGAGTCGGGGATCGGGTCAGGGATCTAGTCAGGGATCGGGTCGGGATCGGGCCGGGGATCGGGCCAGGGTTCGGGATAGGGATCGGGTTATGGTTATGGTTATGGTTATGGTTATGGTTATGGTTAGGGTTAGGGTTAGGGTTAGGGTTAGGGT
>NW_027118479.1:112500-122500 GCF_036417845.1 Apteryx mantelli
GGGTTAGGGTTAGGGTTAGGGTTAGCTTTAGAACCATTTAGGGTCAGGGATCGGGTTGGGATCGAGTCTGGGATCGAGTCGGGGATCGGGTCAGGGATCTAGTCAGGGATCGGGTGAGGGGATCGAGTCTGGGATCGAGTCTGGGATCTAGTCAGGGATCGGGTCAGGGATCGAGTCGGCGATCCAGTCAGGGATCGGGTGAGGGGATCGAGTCGGGGATCGGGTCAGGGATCTAGTCAGGGATCGGGTCGGGATCGGGCCGGGGATCGGGCCAGGGATCGGGATAGGGATCGGGTTATGGTTATGGTTAGGGTTCGGGTTAGGGTTATGGTTAGGGTTAGGGTTATGGTTAGGGTTAGGGTTAGGGTTAGGGTTAGGGTTAGGGTTAGCTTTAGAACCATTTAGGGTCAGGGATCGGGTCGGGATCGAGTCGGGGATCGAGTCGGGGATCGAGTCTGGGATCTAGTCAGGGATCGGGTCGGGATCGGGTCAGGGATCGAGTCGGGGATCTGTTCTGGGATCGGGTCAGGGATCGAGTCGGCGATCCAGTCAGGGATCGGGTGAGGGGATCGAGTCGGGGATCGGGTCAGGGATCTAGTCAGGGATCTGGTCGGGATCGGGCCGGGGATCGGGCCAGGGATCGGGATAGGGAGCGGGTTATGGTTATGGTTAGGGTTAGGGTTAGGGTTATGGTTAGGGTTAGGGTTATGGTTAGGGTTAGGGTTAGGGTTAGGGTTAGGGTTAGGGTTAGGGTTAGGGTTAGCTTTAGAACCATTTAGGGTCAGGGATCGGGTCGGGATCGAGTCTGGGATCGAGTCGGGGATCGGGTCAGGGATCTAGTCAGGGATCGGGTGAGGGGATCGAGTCTGGGATCGAGTCGGGGATCTAGTCAGGGATCGGGTCAGGGATCGAGTCGCGGATCTGTTCTGGGATCGGGTCAGGGATCGAGTCGGCGATCCAGTCAGGGATCGGGTGAGGGGATCGAGTCGGGGATCGGGTCAGGGATCTAGTCAGGGATCGGGATAGGGATCGGGTTATGGTTATGGTTATGGTTAGGGTTAGGGTTATGGTTATGGTTAGGGTTAGGGTTAGGGTTAGGGTTAGGGTTAGGGTTAGGGTTAGGGTTAGGGTTAGCTTTAGAACCATTTAGGGTCAGGGATCGGGTCGGGATCGAGTCGGGGATCGAGTCGGGGATCGGGTCAGGGATCTAGTCAGGGATCGGGTGAGGGGATCGAGTCTGGGATCGAGTCTGGGATCTAGTCAGGGATCGGGTCAGGGATCGAGTCGGGGATCTGTTCTGGGATCGGGTCAGGGATCGAGTCGGCGATCCAGTCAGGGATCGGGTGAGGGGATCGAGTCGGGGATCGGGTCAGGGATCTAGTCAGGGATCGGGTCGGGATCGGGCCGGGGATCGGGCCAGGGATCGGGATAGGGATCGGGTTATGGTTATGGTTAGGGTTATGGTTAGGGTTATGGTTAGGGTTAGGGTTATGGTTAGGGTTAGGGTTAGGGTTAGGGTTAGGGTTAGGGTTAGGGTTAGGGTTAGCTTTAGAACCATTTAGGGTCAGGGATCGGGTCGGGATCGAGTCGGGGATCGAGTCTGGGATCGGGTCAGGGATCTAGTCAGGGATCGGGTGAGGGGATCGAGTCTGGGATCGAGTCTGGGATCTAGTCAGGGATCGGGTCAGGGATCGAGTCGGGGGTCTGTTCTGGGATCGGGTCAGGGATCGAGTCGGCGATCCAGTCAGGGATCGGGTGAGGGGATCGAGTCGGGGATCGGGTCAGGGATCTAGTCAGGGATCGGGTCGGGATCGGGCCGGGGATCGGGCCAGGGATCGGGATAGGGATCGGGTTATGATTAGGGTTAGGGTTAGGGTTAGGGTTAGGGTTAGGGTTAGGGTTAGGGTTAGGGTTAGGGTTAGGGTTATGGTTAGGGTTAGCTTTAGAACCATTTAGGGTCAGGGATCGGGTCGGGATCGAGTCTGGGATCGAGTCGGGGATCGGGTCAGGGATCTAGTCAGGGATCGGGTGAGGGGATCGAGTCTGGGATCGAGTCGGGGATCTAGTCAGGGATCGGGTCAGGGATCGAGTCGGGGATCTGTTCTGGGATCGGGTCAGGGATCGAGTCGGCAATCCAGTCAGGGATCGGGTGAGGGGATCGAGTCGGGGATCGGGTCAGGGGTCTAGTCAGGGATCGGGTCGGGATCGGGCCGGGGATCGGGCCAGGGATCGGGATAGGGATCGGGTTATGGTTATGGTTAGGGTTCGGGTTAGGGTTATGGTTAGGGTTAGGGTTAGGGTTAGGGTTAGGGTTAGGGTTAGGGTTAGGGTTAGCTTTAGAACCATTTAGGGTCAGGGATCGGGTCGGGATCGAGCCGGGGATCGAGCCGGGGTTCGAGTCGGGGATCGAGTCGGGGATCTAGTCAGGGATCGGGTCGGGATCGGGTCAGGGATCGAGTCGGGGATCTGTTCTGGGATCGGGTCAGGGATCGAGTCGGCGATCCAGTCAGGGATCGGGTGAGGGGATCGAGTCGGGGATCGGGTCAGGGATCTAGTCAGGGATCGGGTCGGGATCGGGCCGGGGATCGGGCCAGGGATCGGGATAGGGATCGGGTTATGGTTATGGTTAGGGTTCGGGTTACGGTTATGGTTAGGGTTAGGGTTATGGTTAGGGTTAGGGTTATGGTTAGGGTTAGGGTTAGGGTTAGGGTTAGGGTTAGGGTTAGGGTTAGGGTTAGGGTTAGGGTTAGGGTTAGGGTTAGGGTTAGGGTTAGGGTTAGGGTTAGGGTTAGGGTTAGGGTTAGGGTTAGGGTTAGGGTTAGGGTTAGGGTTAGGGTTAGGGTTAGGGTTAGGGTTAGGGTTAGGGTTAGGGTTAGGGTTAGGGTTAGGGTTAGGGTTAGGGTTAGGGTTTAGGGTTAGGGTTAGGGTTAGGGTTAGGGTTAGGGTTAGGGTTAGGGTTAGGGTTAGGGTTAGGGTTAGGGTTAGGGTTAGGGTTAGGGTTAGGGTTAGGGTTAGGGTTAGGGTTAGGGTTAGGGTTAGGGTTAGGGTTAGGGTTAGGTTAGGGTTAGGGTTAGGGTTAGGGTTAGGGTTAGGGTTAGGGTTAGGGTTAGGGTTAGGGTTAGGGTTAGGGTTAGGGTTAGGGTTAGGGTTAGGGTTAGGGTTAGGGTTAGGGTTAGGGTTAGGGTTTAGGGTTAGGGTTAGGGTTATGGTTATGGTTAGGGTTAGGGTTAGGGTTAGGGTTAGGGTTAGGGTTAGGGTTAGCTTTAGAACCATTTAGGGTCAGGGATCGGGTCGGGATCGAGTCTGGGATCGAGTCTGGGATCGGGTCAGGGATCTAGTCAGGGATCGGGTGAGGGGATCGAGTCTGGGATCGAGTCGGGGATCTAGTCAGGGATCGGGTCCGGATCGGGTCAGGGATCGAGTCGGGGATCTGTTCTGGGATCGGGTCAGGGATCGAGTCGGTGATCCAGTCAGGGATCGGGTGAGGGGATCGAGTCGGGGATCGGGTCAGGGATCTAGTCAGGGATCGGGTCGGGATCGGGCCGGGGATCGGGCCAGGGATCGGGATAGGGATCGGGTTATGGTTATGGTTAGGGTTAGGGTTATGGTTAGGGTTAGGGTTAGGGTTATGGTTAGGGTTAGGGTTAGGGTTAGGGTTAGGGTTAGGGTTAGGGTTAGGGTTAGGGTTAGGGTTAGCTTTAGAACCATTTAGGGTCAGGGATCGGGTCGGGATCGAGTCTGGGATCGAGTCTGGGATCGGGTCAGGGATCTAGTCAGGGATCGGGTGAGGGGATCGAGTCTGGGATCGAGTCGGGGATCTAGTCAGGGATCGGGTCCGGATCGGGTCAGGGATCGAGTCGGGGATCTGTTCTGGGATCGGGTCAGGGATCGAGTCGGTGATCCAGTCAGGGATCGGGTGAGGGGATCGAGTCGGGGATCGGGTCAGGGATCTAGTCAGGGATCGGGTCGGGATCGGGCCGGGGATCGGGCCAGGGATCGGGATAGGGATCGGGTTATGGTTATGGTTAGGGTTAGGGTTATGGTTAGGGTTAGGGTTAGGGTTATGGTTAGGGTTAGGGTTAGGGTTAGGGTTAGGGTTAGGGTTAGGGTTAGGGTTAGGGTTAGGGTTAGGGTTAGCTTTAGAACCATTTAGGGTCAGGGATCGGGTCGGGATCGAGTCTGGGATCGAGTCTGGGATCGGGTCAGGGATCTAGTCAGGGATCGGGTGAGGGGATCGAGTCTGGGGTCGAGTCGGGGATCTAGTCAGGGATCGGGTCCGGATCGGGTCAGGGATCGAGTCGGGGATCTGTTCTGGGATCGGGTCAGGGATCGAGTCGGTGATCCAGTCAGGGATCGGGTGAGGGGATCGAGTCGGGGATCGGGTCAGGGATCTAGTCAGGGATCGGGTCGGGATCGGGCCGGGGATCGGGCCAGGGATCGGGATAGGGATCGGGTTATGGTTATGGTTATGGTTATGGTTAGGGTTAGGGTTAGGGTTAGGGTTAGGGTTAGGGTTAGGGTTATGGTTAGGGTTAGGGTTAGGGTTAGGGTTAGGGTTAGGGTTAGGGTTAGGGTTATGGTTATGGTTAGGGTTAGGGTTAGGGTTAGGGTTAGGGTTAGGGTTAGGGTTAGGGTTAGGGTTAGGGTTAGGGTTAGCTTTAGAACCATTTAGGGTCAGGGATCGGGTCGGGATCGAGTCTGGGATCGAGTCTGGTATCGGGTCAGGGATCTAGTCAGGGATCGGGTGAGGGGATCGAGTCTGGGGTCGAGTCGGGGATCTAGTCAGGGATCGGGTCCGGATCGGGTCAGGGATCGAGTCGGGGATCTGTTCTGGGATCGGGTCAGGGATCGAGTCGGTGATCCAGTCAGGGATCGGGTGAGGGGATCGAGTCGGGGATCGGGTCAGGGATCTAGTCAGGGATCGGGTCGGGATCGGGCCGGGGATCGGGCCAGGGATCGGGATAGGGATCGGGTTATGGTTATGGTTATGGTTATGGTTATGGTTAGGGTTAGGGTTAGGGTTAGGGTTATGGTTATGGTTAGGGTTAGGGTTAGGGTTAGGGTTAGGGTTAGGGTTAGGGTTAGCTTTAGAACCATTTAGGGTCAGGGATCGGGTCGGGATCGAGTCTGGGATCGAGTCGGGGATCGGGTCAGGGATCTAGTCAGGGATCGGGTGAGGGGATCGAGTCTGGGATCGAGTCTGGGATCGGGTCAGGGATCGAGTCAGGGATCGAGTCGGGGATCTGTTCTGGGATCGGGTCAGGGATCGAGTCGGCGATCCAGTCAGGGATCGGGTGAGGGGATCGAGTCGGGGATCGGGTCAGGGATCTAGTCAGGGATCGGGTCGGGATCGGGCCGGGGATCGGGCCAGGGATCGGGATAGGGATCGGGTTATGGTTATGGTTATGGTTATGGTTATGGTTATGGTTAGGGTTAGGGTTAGGGTTAGGGTTAGGGTTAGGGTTAGCTTTAGAACCATTTAGGGTCAGGGATCGGGTCGGGATCGAGTCTGGGATCGAGTCGGGGATCGGGTCAGGGATCTAGTCAGGGATCGGGTGAGGGGATCGAGTCTGGGATCTAGTCAGGGATCGGGTCAGGGATCGAGTCGGCGATCCAGTCAGGGATCGGGTGAGGGGATCGAGTCGGGGATCGGGTCAGGGATCTAGTCAGGGATAGGGTCGGGATCGGGCCGGGGATCGGGCCAAGGATCGGGATAGGGATCGGGTTATGGTTATGGTTATGGTTAGGGTTAGGGTTAGGGTTAGGGTTAGGGTTAGGGTTAGGGTTAGCTTTAGAACCATTTAGGGTCAGGGATCGGGTTGGGATCGAGTCTGGGATCGAGTCGGGGATCGGGTCAGGGATCTAGTCAGGGATCGGGTGAGGGGATCGAGTCTGGGATCGAGTCTGGGATCTAGTCAGGGATCGGGTCAGGGATCGAGTCGGCGATCCAGTCAGGGATCGGGTGAGGGGATCGAGTCGGGGATCGGGTCAGGGATCTAGTCAGGGATCGGGTCGGGATCGGGCCGGGGATCGGGCCAGGGATCGGGATAGGGATCGGGTTATGGTTATGGTTAGGGTTCGGGTTAGGGTTATGGTTAGGGTTAGGGTTATGGTTAGGGTTAGGGTTAGGGTTAGGGTTAGGGTTAGGGTTAGGGTTAGCTTTAGAACCATTTAGGGTCAGGGATCGGGTCGGGATCGAGTCGGGGATCGAGTCGGGGATCGAGTCTGGGATCTAGTCAGGGATCGGGTCGGGATCGGGTCAGGGATCGAGTCGGGGATCTGTTCTGGGATCGGGTCAGGGATCGAGTCGGCGATCCAGTCAGGGATCGGGTGAGGGGATCGAGTCGGGGATCGGGTCAGGGATCTAGTCAGGGATCTGGTCGGGATCGGGCCGGGGATCGGGCCAGGGATCGGGATAGGGAGCGGGTTATGGTTATGGTTAGGGTTAGGGTTAGGGTTATGGTTAGGGTTAGGGTTATGGTTAGGGTTAGGGTTAGGGTTAGGGTTAGGGTTAGGGTTAGGGTTAGGGTTAGCTTTAGAACCATTTAGGGTCAGGGATCGGGTCGGGATCGAGTCTGGGATCGGGTCTGGGATCGGGTCAGGGATCTAGTCAGGGATCGGGTGAGGGGATCGAGTCTGGGATCGAGTCGGGGATCTAGTCAGGGATCGGGTCAGGGATCGAGTCGCGGATCTGTTCTGGGATCGGGTCAGGGATCGAGTCGGCGATCCAGTCAGGGATCGGGTGAGGGGATCGAGTCGGGGATCGGGTCAGGGATCTAGTCAGGGATCGGGATAGGGATCGGGTTATGGTTATGGTTATGGTTAGGGTTAGGGTTATGGTTATGGTTAGGGTTAGGGTTAGGGTTAGGGTTAGGGTTAGGGTTAGGGTTAGGGTTAGGGTTAGCTTTAGAACCATTTAGGGTCAGGGATCGGGTCGGGATCGAGTCGGGGATCGAGTCGGGGATCGGGTCAGGGATCTAGTCAGGGATCGGGTGAGGGGATCGAGTCTGGGATCGAGTCTGGGATCTAGTCAGGGATCGGGTCAGGGATCGAGTCGGGGATCTGTTCTGGGATCGGGTCAGGGATCGAGTCGGCGATCCAGTCAGGGATCGGGTGAGGGGATCGAGTCGGGGATCGGGTCAGGGATCTAGTCAGGGATCGGGTCGGGATCGGGCCGGGGATCGGGCCAGGGATCGGGATAGGGATCGGGTTATGGTTATGGTTAGGGTTATGGTTAGGGTTATGGTTAGGGTTAGGGTTATGGTTAGGGTTAGGGTTAGGGTTAGGGTTAGGGTTAGGGTTAGGGTTAGGGTTAGCTTTAGAACCATTTAGGGTCAGGGATCGGGTCGGGATCGAGTCGGGGATCGAGTCTGGGATCGGGTCAGGGATCTAGTCAGGGATCGGGTGAGGGGATCGAGTCTGGGATCGAGTCTGGGATCTAGTCAGGGATCGGGTCAGGGATCGAGTCGGGGGTCTGTTCTGGGATCGGGTCAGGGATCGAGTCGGCGATCCAGTCAGGGATCGGGTGAGGGGATCGAGTCGGGGATCGGGTCAGGGATCTAGTCAGGGATCGGGTCGGGATCGGGCCGGGGATCGGGCCAGGGATCGGGATAGGGATCGGGTTATGATTAGGGTTAGGGTTAGGGTTAGGGTTAGGGTTAGGGTTAGGGTTAGGGTTAGGGTTAGGGTTATGGTTAGGGTTAGCTTTAGAACCATTTAGGGTCAGGGATCGGGTCGGGATCGAGTCTGGGATCGAGTCGGGGATCGGGTCAGGGATCTAGTCAGGGATCGGGTGAGGGGATCGAGTCTGGGATCGAGTCGGGGATCTAGTCAGGGATCGGGTCAGGGATCGAGTCGGGGATCTGTTCTGGGATCGGGTCAGGGATCGAGTCGGCAATCCAGTCAGGGATCGGGTGAGGGGATCGAGTCGGGGATCGGGTCAGGGGTCTAGTCAGGGATCGGGTCGGGATCGGGCCGGGGATCGGGCCAGGGATCGGGATAGGGATCGGGTTATGGTTATGGTTAGGGTTCGGGTTAGGGTTATGGTTAGGGTTAGGGTTAGGGTTAGGGTTAGGGTTAGGGTTAGGGTTAGGGTTAGCTTTAGAACCATTTAGGGTCAGGGATCGGGTCGGGATCGAGCCGGGGATCGAGCCGGGGTTCGAGTCGGGGATCGAGTCGGGGATCTAGTCAGGGATCGGGTCGGGATCGGGTCAGGGATCGAGTCGGGGATCTGTTCTGGGATCGGGTCAGGGATCGAGTCGGCGATCCAGTCAGGGATCGGGTGAGGGGATCGAGTCGGGGATCGGGTCAGGGATCTAGTCAGGGATCGGGCCGGGGATCGGGCCAGGGATCGGGATAGGGATCGGGTTATGGTTATGGTTAGGGTTCGGGTTACGGTTATGGTTAGGGTTAGGGTTATGGTTAGGGTTAGGGTTAGGGTTAGGGTTAGGGTTAGGTTTAGGGTTAGCTTTAGAACCATTTAGGGTCAGGGATCGGGTCGGGATCGAGTCGGGGATCGAGTGAGGGGATCGAGTCTGGGATCGAGTCTGGGATCTAGTCGGGGATCTAGTCGGGATCGGGTCAGGGATCGAGTCGGGGATCTGTTCTGGGATCGGGTCAGGGATCGAGTCGGCGATCCAGTCAGGGATCGGGTGAGGGGATCGAGTCGGGGATCGGGTCAGGGATCTAGTCAGGGATCGGGTCGGGATCGGGCCGGGGATCGGGCCAGGGATCGGGATAGGGATCGGGTTATGGTTATGGTTAGGGTTCGGGTTAGGGTTATGGTTAGGGTTAGGGTTATGGTTAGGGTTAGGGTTAGGGTTAGGGTTAGGGTTAGGGTTAGGGTTAGCTTTAGAACCATTTAGGGTCAGGGATCGGGTCAGGGATCGGGTCGGGATCTGTTCTGGGATCGAGTCGGGGATCGGGTCAGGGATCTACTCAGGGATCGGGTGAGGGGATCGGGCCGGGGATCGGGCCAGGGATCGGGTCAGGGATCGAGTCGGGGATCTGTTCTGGGATCGGGTCAGGGATCGAGTCGGCGATCCAGTCAGGGATCGGGTGAGGGGATCGAGTCGGGGATCGGGTCAGGGATCTAGTCAGGGATCGGGTCGGGATCGGGCCGGGGATCGGGCCAGGGATCGGGATAGGGATCGGGTTATGGTTATGGTTAGGGTTCGGGTTAGGGTTATGGTTAGGGTTAGGGTTATGGTTAGGGTTAGGGTTAGGGTTAGGGTTAGGGTTAGCTTTAGAACCATTTAGGGTCAGGGATCGGGTCGGGATCGAGCCGGGGATCGAGCCGGGGATCGAGTCGGGGATCGAGTCGGGGATCTAGTCAGGGATCGGGTCGGGATCGGGTCAGGGATCGAGTCGGGGATCTGTTCTGGGATCGGTCAGGGATCGAGTCGGCGATCCAGTCAGGGATCGGGTGAGGGGATCGAGTCGGGGATCGGGTCAGGGATCTAGTCAGGGATCGGGTCGGGATCGGGCCGGGGATCGGGCCAGGGATCGGGATAGGGATCGGGTTATGGTTATGGTTAGGGTTCGGGTTAGGGTTATGGTTAGGGTTAGGGTTATGGTTAGGGTTAGGGTTAGGGTTAGGGTTAGGGTTAGGGTTAGGGTTAGCTTTAGAACCATTTAGGGTCAGGGATCGGGTCGGGATCGAGTCGGGGATCGAGTCGGGGATCGAGTCTGGGATCTAGTCAGGGATCGGGTCGGGATCGGGTCAGGGATCGAGTCGGGGATCTGTTCTGGGATCGGGTCAGGGATCGAATCGGCGATCCAGTCAGGGATCGGGTGAGGGGATCGAGTCGGGGATCGGGTCAGGGATCTAGTCAGGGATCGGGTCGGGATCGGGCCGGGGATCGGGCCAGGGATCGGGATAGGGATCGGGTTATGGTTATGGTTAGGGTTCGGGTTAGGGTTATGGTTAGGGTTAGGGTTATGGTTAGGGTTAGGGTTAGGGTTAGGGTTAGGGTTAGGGTTAGCTTTAGAACCATTTAGG
>NW_027118479.1:127500-137500 GCF_036417845.1 Apteryx mantelli
GTTATGGTTAGGGTTAGGGTTAGGGTTAGGGTTAGGGTTAGGGTTAGCTTTAGAACCATTTAGGGTCAGGGATCGGGTCGGGATCGAGTCGGGGATCGAGTCGGGGATCGAGTCTGGGATCTAGTCAGGGATCGGGTCGGGATCGGGTCAGGGATCGAGTCGGGGATCTGTTCTGGGATCGGGTCAGGGATCGAGTCGGCGATCCAGTCAGGGATCGGGTGAGGGGATCGAGTCGGGGATCGGGTCAGGGATCTAGTCAGGGATCTGGTCGGGATCGGGCCGGGGATCGGGCCAGGGATCGGGATAGGGAGCGGGTTATGGTTATGGTTAGGGTTAGGGTTAGGGTTATGGTTAGGGTTAGGGTTATGGTTAGGGTTAGGGTTAGGGTTAGGGTTAGGGTTAGGGTTAGGGTTAGGGTTAGCTTTAGAACCATTTAGGGTCAGGGATCGGGTCGGGATCGAGTCTGGGATCGAGTCGGGGATCGGGTCAGGGATCTAGTCAGGGATCGGGTGAGGGGATCGAGTCTGGGATCGAGTCGGGGATCTAGTCAGGGATCGGGTCAGGGATCGAGTCGCGGATCTGTTCTGGGATCGGGTCAGGGATCGAGTCGGCGATCCAGTCAGGGATCGGGTGAGGGGATCGAGTCGGGGATCGGGTCAGGGATCTAGTCAGGGATCGGGATAGGGATCGGGTTATGGTTATGGTTATGGTTAGGGTTAGGGTTATGGTTATGGTTAGGGTTAGGGTTAGGGTTAGGGTTAGGGTTAGGGTTAGGGTTAGGGTTAGGGTTAGCTTTAGAACCATTTAGGGTCAGGGATCGGGTCGGGATCGAGTCGGGGATCGAGTCGGGGATCGGGTCAGGGATCTAGTCAGGGATCGGGTGAGGGGATCGAGTCTGGGATCGAGTCTGGGATCTAGTCAGGGATCGGGTCAGGGATCGAGTCGGGGATCTGTTCTGGGATCGGGTCAGGGATCGAGTCGGCGATCCAGTCAGGGATCGGGTGAGGGGATCGAGTCGGGGATCGGGTCAGGGATCTAGTCAGGGATCGGGTCGGGATCGGGCCGGGGATCGGGCCAGGGATCGGGATAGGGATCGGGTTATGGTTATGGTTAGGGTTATGGTTAGGGTTATGGTTAGGGTTAGGGTTATGGTTAGGGTTAGGGTTAGGGTTAGGGTTAGGGTTAGGGTTAGGGTTAGGGTTAGCTTTAGAACCATTTAGGGTCAGGGATCGGGTCGGGATCGAGTCGGGGATCGAGTCTGGGATCGGGTCAGGGATCTAGTCAGGGATCGGGTGAGGGGATCGAGTCTGGGATCGAGTCTGGGATCTAGTCAGGGATCGGGTCAGGGATCGAGTCGGGGGTCTGTTCTGGGATCGGGTCAGGGATCGAGTCGGCGATCCAGTCAGGGATCGGGTGAGGGGATCGAGTCGGGGATCGGGTCAGGGATCTAGTCAGGGATCGGGTCGGGATCGGGCCGGGGATCGGGCCAGGGATCGGGATAGGGATCGGGTTATGATTAGGGTTAGGGTTAGGGTTAGGGTTAGGGTTAGGGTTAGGGTTAGGGTTAGGGTTAGGGTTAGGGTTATGGTTAGGGTTAGCTTTAGAACCATTTAGGGTCAGGGATCGGGTCGGGATCGAGTCTGGGATCGAGTCGGGGATCGGGTCAGGGATCTAGTCAGGGATCGGGTGAGGGGATCGAGTCTGGGATCGAGTCGGGGATCTAGTCAGGGATCGGGTCAGGGATCGAGTCGGGGATCTGTTCTGGGATCGGGTCAGGGATCGAGTCGGCAATCCAGTCAGGGATCGGGTGAGGGGATCGAGTCGGGGATCGGGTCAGGGGTCTAGTCAGGGATCGGGTCGGGATCGGGCCGGGGATCGGGCCAGGGATCGGGATAGGGATCGGGTTATGGTTATGGTTAGGGTTCGGGTTAGGGTTATGGTTAGGGTTAGGGTTAGGGTTAGGGTTAGGGTTAGGGTTAGGGTTAGGGTTAGCTTTAGAACCATTTAGGGTCAGGGATCGGGTCGGGATCGAGCCGGGGATCGAGCCGGGGTTCGAGTCGGGGATCGAGTCGGGGATCTAGTCAGGGATCGGGTCGGGATCGGGTCAGGGATCGAGTCGGGGATCTGTTCTGGGATCGGGTCAGGGATCGAGTCGGCGATCCAGTCAGGGATCGGGTGAGGGGATCGAGTCGGGGATCGGGTCAGGGATCTAGTCAGGGATCGGGTCGGGATCGGGCCGGGGATCGGGCCAGGGATCGGGATAGGGATCGGGTTATGGTTATGGTTAGGGTTCGGGTTACGGTTATGGTTAGGGTTAGGGTTATGGTTAGGGTTAGGGTTAGGGTTAGGGTTAGGGTTAGGTTTAGGGTTAGCTTTAGAACCATTTAGGGTCAGGGATCGGGTCGGGATCGAGTCGGGGATCGAGTGAGGGGATCGAGTCTGGGATCGAGTCTGGGATCTAGTCGGGGATCTAGTCGGGATCGGGTCAGGGATCGAGTCGGGGATCTGTTCTGGGATCGGGTCAGGGATCGAGTCGGCGATCCAGTCAGGGATCGGGTGAGGGGATCGAGTCGGGGATCGGGTCAGGGATCTAGTCAGGGATCGGGTCGGGATCGGGCCGGGGATCGGGCCAGGGATCGGGATAGGGATCGGGTTATGGTTATGGTTAGGGTTCGGGTTAGGGTTATGGTTAGGGTTAGGGTTATGGTTAGGGTTAGGGTTAGGGTTAGGGTTAGGGTTAGGGTTAGGGTTAGCTTTAGAACCATTTAGGGTCAGGGATCGGGTCAGGGATCGGGTCGGGATCTGTTCTGGGATCGAGTCGGGGATCGGGTCAGGGATCTACTCAGGGATCGGGTGAGGGGATCGGGCCGGGGATCGGGCCAGGGATCGGGTCAGGGATCGAGTCGGGGATCTGTTCTGGGATCGGGTCAGGGATCGAGTCGGCGATCCAGTCAGGGATCGGGTGAGGGGATCGAGTCGGGGATCGGGTCAGGGATCTAGTCAGGGATCGGGTCGGGATCGGGCCGGGGATCGGGCCAGGGATCGGGATAGGGATCGGGTTATGGTTATGGTTAGGGTTCGGGTTAGGGTTATGGTTAGGGTTAGGGTTATGGTTAGGGTTAGGGTTAGGGTTAGGGTTAGGGTTAGGGTTAGGGTTAGGGTTAGGGTTAGGGTTAGGGTTAGGGTTAGCTTTAGAACCATTTAGGGTCAGGGATCGGGTCGGGATCGAGCCGGGGATCGAGCCGGGGATCGAGTCTGGGATCGAGTCGGGGATCTAGTCAGGGATCGGGTCGGGATCGGGTCAGGGATCGAGTCGGGGATCTGTTCTGGGATCGGGTCAGGGATCGAGTCGGCGATCCAGTCAGGGATCGGGTGAGGGGATCGAGTCGGGGATCGGGTCAGGGATCTAGTCAGGGATCGGGTCGGGATCGGGCCGGGGATCGGGCCAGGGATCGGGATAGGGATCGGGTTATGGTTATGGTTAGGGTTCGGGTTAGGGTTAGGGTTAGGGTTAGGGTTATGGTTAGGGTTAGGGTTAGGGTTAGGGTTAGGGTTAGGGTTAGGGTTAGCTTTAGAACCATTTAGGGTCAGGGATCGGGTCGGGATCGAGTCGGGGATCGAGTCGGGGATCGAGTCTGGGATCTAGTCAGGGATCGGGTCGGGATCGGGTCAGGGATCGAGTCGGGGATCTGTTCTGGGATCGGGTCAGGGATCGAATCGGCGATCCAGTCAGGGATCGGGTGAGGGGATCGAGTCGGGGATCGGGTCAGGGATCTAGTCAGGGATCGGGTCGGGATCGGGCCGGGGATCGGGCCAGGGATCGGGATAGGGATCGGGTTATGGTTATGGTTAGGGTTCGGGTTAGGGTTATGGTTAGGGTTAGGGTTATGGTTAGGGTTAGGGTTAGGGTTAGGGTTAGGGTTAGGGTTAGCTTTAGAACCATTTAGGGTCAGGGATCGGGTCGGGATCGAGTCGGGGATCGAGTGAGGGGATCGAGTCTGGGATCGAGTCGGGGATCTAGTCAGGGATCGGGTCGGGGATCGAGTCGGGGATCTGTTCTGGGATCGGGTCAGGGATCGAGTCGGCGATCCAGTCAGGGATCGGGTGAGGGGATCGAGTCGGGGATCGGGTCAGGGATCTAGTCAGGGATCGGGTCGGGATCGGGCCGGGGATCGGGCCAGGGATCGGGATAGGGATCGGGTTATGGTTATGGTTAGGGTTCGGGTTAGGGTTATGGTTAGGGTTAGGGTTAGGGTTAGGGTTAGGGTTAGCTTTAGAACCATTTAGGGTCAGGGATCGGGTCGGGATCGAGTCGGGGATCGAGTGAGGGGATCGAGTCTGGGATCGAGTCTGGGATCTAGTCAGGGATCGGGTCGGGATCGGGTCAGGGATCGAGTCGGGGATCTGTTCTGGGATCGGGTCAGGGATCGAGTCGGCGATCCAGTCAGGGATCGGGTGAGGGGATCGAGTCGGGGATCGGGTCAGGGATCTAGTCAGGGATCGGGTCGGGATCGGGCCGGGGATCGGGCCAGGGATCGGGATAGGGATCGGGTTATGGTTATGGTTAGGGTTCGGGTTAGGGTTATGGTTAGGGTTAGGGTTAGGGTTAGGGTTAGGGTTAGGGTTAGGGTTAGGGTTAGGGTTAGCTTTAGAACCATTTAGGGTCAGGGATCGGGTCGGGATCGAGTCGGGGATCTAGTCAGGGATCGGGTCAGGGATCGAGTCGGGGATCTGTTCTGGGATCGGGTCAGGGATCGAGTCGGGGATCTGTTCTGGGATCGGGTCAGGGATCGAGTCGGCGATCCAGTCAGGGATCGGGTGAGGGGATCGAGTCGGGGATCGGGTCAGGGATCTAGTCAGGGATCGGGTCGGGATCGGGCCGGGGATCGGGCCAGGGATCGGGATAGGGATCGGGTTATGGTTATGGTTAGGGTTCGGGTTAGGGTTATGGTTAGGGTTAGGGTTAGGGTTAGGGTTAGGGTTAGGGTTAGCTTTAGAACCATTTAGGGTCAGGGATCGGGTCGGGATCGAGTCGGGGATCGAGTGAGGGGATCGAGTCTGGGATCGAGTCGGGGATCTAGTCAGGGATCGGGTCGGGATCGGGTCAGGGATCGAGTCGGGGATCTGTTCTGGGATCGGGTGAGGGGATCGAGTCGGCGATCCAGTCAGGGATCGGGTGAGGGGATCGAGTCGGGGATCGGGTCAGGGATCTAGTCAGGGATCGGGTCGGGATCGGGCCGGGGATCGGGCCAGGGATCGGGATAGGGATCGGGTTATGGTTATGGTTAGGGTTCGGGTTAGGGTTATGGTTAGGGTTAGGGTTAGGGTTAGGGTTAGGGTTAGGGTTAGGGTTAGGGTTAGGGTTAGCTTTAGAACCATTTAGGGTCAGGGATCGGGTCGGGATCGAGTCGGGGATCGAGTGAGGGGATCGAGTCGTGGATCGAGTCGGGGATCTAGTCAGGGATCGGGTCCGGATCGGGTCAGGGATCGAGTCGGGGATCTGTTCTGGGATCGGGTCAGGGATCGAGTCGGTGATCCAGTCAGGGATCGGGTGAGGGGATCGAGTCTGGGATCGAGTCTGGGATCTAGTCAGGGATCGGGTCAGGGATCGAGTCGGCGATCCAGTCAGGGATCGGGTGAGGGGATCGAGTCGGGGATCGGGTCAGGGATCTAGTCAGGGATCGGGTCGGGATCGGGCCGGGGATCGGGCCAGGGATCGGGATAGGGATCGGGTTATGGTTATGGTTAGGGTTAGGGTTATGGTTAGGGTTAGGGTTATGGTTAGGGTTAGGGTTATGGTTATGGTTAGGGTTAGGGTTAGGGTTAGGGTTAGGGTTAGGGTTAGGGTTAGCTTTAGAACCATTTAGGGTCAGGGATCGGGTCGGGATCGAGTCTGGGATCGAGTCTGGGATCGGGTCAGGGATCTAGTCAGGGATCGGGTGAGGGGATCGAGTCTGGGATCGAGTCGGGGATCTAGTCAGGGATCGGGTCCGGATCGGGTCAGGGATCGAGTCGGGGATCTGTTCTGGGATCGGGTCAGGGATCGAGTCGGTGATCCAGTCAGGGATCGGGTGAGGGGATCGAGTCGGGGATCGGGTCAGGGATCTAGTCAGGGATCGGGTCGGGATCGGGCCGGGGATCGGGCCAGGGATCGGGATAGGGATCGGGTTATGGTTATGGTTATGGTTATGGTTATGGTTAGGGTTAGGGTTATGGTTAGGGTTAGGGTTATGGTTATGGTTAGGGTTAGGGTTAGGGTTAGGGTTAGGGTTAGGGTTAGGGTTAGCTTTAGAACCATTTAGGGTCAGGGATCGGGTCGGGATCGAGTCTGGGATCGGGTCAGGAATCTAGTCAGGGATCGGGTGAGGGGATCGAGTCTGGGATCGAGTCGGGGATCTAGTCAGGGATCTAGTCAGGGATCGGGTCCGGATCGGGTCAGGGATCGAGTCGGGGATCTGTTCTGGGATCGGGTCAGGGATCGAGTCGGGGATCCAGTCAGGGATCGGGTGAGGGGATCGAGTCGGGGATCGGGTCAGGGATCTAGTCAGGGATCGGGTGAGGGGATCGAGTCTGGGATCGAGTCGGGGATCTAGTCAGGCATCGGGTCCGGATCGGGTCAGGGATCGAGTCGGGGATCTGTTCTGGGATCGGGTCAGGTATCGAGTCGGGGATCCAGTCAGGGATCGGGTGAGGGGATCGAGTCGGGGATCGGGTCAGGGATCTAGTCAGGGATCGGGTCGGGATCGGGCCGGAAATCGGGCCAGGGATCGGGATAGGGATCGGGTTATGGTTATGGTTATGGTTATGGTTAGGGTTAGGGTTAGGGTTAGGGTTATGGTTAGGGTTAGGGTTAGGGTTAGGGTTAGCTTTAGAACCATTTAGGGTCAGGGATCGGGTCGGGATCGAGTCTGGGATCGAGTCGGGGATCTAGTCAGGGATCGGGTCCGGATCGGGTCAGGGATCGAGTCGGGGATCTGTTCTGGGATCGGGTCAGGGATCGAGTCGGTGATCCAGTCAGGGATCGGGTGAGGGGATCGAGTCGGGGATCGGGTCAGGGATCTAGTCAGGGATCGGGTCGGGATCGGGCCGGGGATCGGGCCAGGGATCGGGATAGGGATCGGGTTATGGTTATGGTTAGGGTTAGGGTTATGGTTAGGGTTAGGGTTAGGGTTATGGTTAGGGTTAGGGTTAGGGTTAGGGTTAGGGTTAGGGTTAGGGTTAGGGTTAGGGTTAGCTTTAGAACCATTTAGGGTCAGGGATCGGGTCGGGATCGAGTCTGGGATCGAGTCTGGGATCGGGTCAGGGATCTAGTCAGGGATCGGGTGAGGGGATCGAGTCTGGGGTCGAGTCGGGGATCTGTTCTGGGATCGGGTCAGGGATCGAGTCGGTGATCCAGTCAGGGATCGGGTGAGGGGATCGAGTCGGGGATCGGGTCAGGGATCTAGTCAGGGATCGGGTCGGGATCGGGCCGGGGATCGGGCCAGGGATCGGGATAGGGATCGGGTTATGGTTATGGTTATGGTTATGGTTATGGTTAGGGTTAGGGTTAGGGTTAGGGTTAGGGTTATGGTTATGGTTAGGGTTAGGGTTAGGGTTAGGGTTAGGGTTAGGGTTAGGGTTATGGTTATGGTTAGGGTTAGGGTTAGGGTTAGGGTTAGGGTTAGGGTTAGGGTTAGGGTTAGCTTTAGAACCATTTAGGGTCAGGGATCGGGTCGGGATCGAGTCTGGGATCGAGTCTGGTATCGGGTCAGGGATCTAGTCAGGGATCGGGTGAGGGGATCGAGTCTGGGGTCGAGTCGGGGATCTAGTCAGGGATCGGGTCCGGATCGGGTCAGGGATCGAGTCGGGGATCTGTTCTGGGATCGGGTCAGGGATCGAGTCGGTGATCCAGTCAGGGATCGGGTGAGGGGATCGAGTCGGGGATCGGGTCAGGGATCTAGTCAGGGATCGGGTCGGGATCGGGCCGGGGATCGGGCCAGGGATCGGGATAGGGATCGGGTTATGGTTATGGTTATGGTTATGGTTATGGTTAGGGTTAGGGTTATGGTTAGGGTTAGGGTTATGGTTAGGGTTAGGGTTAGGGTTAGGGTTAGGGTTAGGGTTAGGGTTAGGGTTAGGGTTAGGGTTAGGGTTAGCTTTAGAACCATTTAGGGTCAGGGATCGGGTCGGGATCGAGTCTGGGATCGAGTCTGGTATCGGGTCAGGGATCTAGTCAGGGATCGGGTGAGGGGATCGAGTCTGGGGTCGAGTCGGGGATCTAGTCAGGGATCGGGTCCGGATCGGGTCAGGGATCGAGTCGGGGATCTGTTCTGGGATCGGGTCAGGGATCGAGTCGGTGATCCAGTCAGGGATCGGGTGAGGGGATCGAGTCGGGGATCGGGTCAGGGATCTAGTCAGGGATCGGGTCGGGATCGGGCCGGGGATCGGGCCAGGGATCGGGATAGGGATCGGGTTATGGTTATGGTTAGGGTTAGGGTTATGGTTAGGGTTAGGGTTAGGGTTATGGTTAGGGTTAGGGTTAGGGTTAGGGTTAGGGTTAGGGTTAGGGTTAGGGTTAGGGTTAGGGTTAGCTTTAGAACCATTTAGGGTCAGGGATCGGGTCGGGATCGAGTCTGGGATCGAGTCTGGGATCGGGTCAGGGATCTAGTCAGGGATCGGGTGAGGGGATCGAGTCTGGGGTCGAGTCGGGGATCTAGTCAGGGATCGGGTCGGGATCGGGTCGGGGATCTGTTCTGGGATCGGGTCAGGGATCGAGTCGGCGATCCAGTCAGGGATCGGGTGAGGGGATCGAGTCGGGGATCGGGTCAGGGATCTAGTCAGGGATCGGGTCGGGATCGGGCCGGGGATCGGGCCAGGGATCGGGATAGGGATCGGGTTATGGTTATGGTTATGGTTATGGTTATGGTTAGGGTTAGGGTTAGGGTTAGGGTTAGGGTTAGGGTTAGGGTTAGCTTTAGAACCATTTAGGGTCAGGGATCGGGTCGGGATCGAGTCTGGGATCGAGTCGGGGATCGGGTCAGGGATCTAGTCAGGGATCGGGTGAGGGGATCGAGTCTGGGATCTAGTCAGGGATCGGGTCAGGGATCGAGTCGGCGATCCAGTCAGGGATCGGGTGAGGGGATCGAGTCGGGGATCGGGTCAGGGATCTAGTCAGGGATAGGGTCGGGATCGGGCCGGGGATCGGGCCAAGGATCGGGATAGGGATCGGGTTATGGTTATGGTTATGGTTAGGGTTAGGGTTAGGGTTAGGGTTAGGGTTAGGGTTAGGGTTAGCTTTAGAACCATTTAGGGTCAGGGATCGGGTTGGGATCGAGTCTGGGATCGAGTCGGGGATCGGGTCAGGGATCTAGTCAGGGATCGGGTGAGGGGATCGAGTCTGGGATCGAGTCTGGGATCTAGTCAGGGATCGGGTCAGGGATCGAGTCGGCGATCCAGTCAGGGATCGGGTGAGGGGATCGAGTCGGGGATCGGGTCAGGGATCTAGTCAGGGATCGGGTCGGGATCGGGCCGGGGATCGGGCCAGGGATCGGGATAGGGATCGGGTTATGGTTATGGTTAGGGTTCGGGTTAGGGTTATGGTTAGGGTTAGGGTTATGGTTAGGGTTAGGGTTAGGGTTAGGGTTAGGGTTAGGGTTAGGGTTAGCTTTAGAACCATTTAGGGTCAGGGATCGGGTCGGGATCGAGTCGGGGATCGAGTCGGGGATCGAGTCTGGGATCTAGTCAGGGATCGGGTCGGGATCGGGTCAGGGATCGAGTCGGGGATCTGTTCTGGGATCGGGTCAGGGATCGAGTCGGCGATCCAGTCAGGGATCGGGTGAGGGGATCGAGTCGGGGATCGGGTCAGGGATCTAGTCAGGGATCTGGTCGGGATCGGGCCGGGGATCGGGCCAGGGATCGGGATAGGGAGCGGGTTATGGTTATGGTTAGGGTTAGGGTTAGGGTTATGGTTAGGGTTAGGGTTATGGTTAGGGTTAGGGTTAGGGTTAGGGTTAGGGTTAGG
>NW_027118479.1:142500-165000 GCF_036417845.1 Apteryx mantelli
CAGGGATCTAGTCAGGGATCTGGTCGGGATCGGGCCGGGGATCGGGCCAGGGATCGGGATAGGGAGCGGGTTATGGTTATGGTTAGGGTTAGGGTTAGGGTTATGGTTAGGGTTAGGGTTATGGTTAGGGTTAGGGTTAGGGTTAGGGTTAGGGTTAGGGTTAGGGTTAGGGTTAGCTTTAGAACCATTTAGGGTCAGGGATCGGGTCGGGATCGAGTCTGGGATCGGGTCTGGGATCGGGTCAGGGATCTAGTCAGGGATCGGGTGAGGGGATCGAGTCTGGGATCGAGTCGGGGATCTAGTCAGGGATCGGGTCAGGGATCGAGTCGCGGATCTGTTCTGGGATCGGGTCAGGGATCGAGTCGGCGATCCAGTCAGGGATCGGGTGAGGGGATCGAGTCGGGGATCGGGTCAGGGATCTAGTCAGGGATCGGGATAGGGATCGGGTTATGGTTATGGTTATGGTTAGGGTTAGGGTTATGGTTATGGTTAGGGTTAGGGTTAGGGTTAGGGTTAGGGTTAGGGTTAGGGTTAGGGTTAGGGTTAGCTTTAGAACCATTTAGGGTCAGGGATCGGGTCGGGATCGAGTCGGGGATCGAGTCGGGGATCGGGTCAGGGATCTAGTCAGGGATCGGGTGAGGGGATCGAGTCTGGGATCGAGTCTGGGATCTAGTCAGGGATCGGGTCAGGGATCGAGTCGGGGATCTGTTCTGGGATCGGGTCAGGGATCGAGTCGGCGATCCAGTCAGGGATCGGGTGAGGGGATCGAGTCGGGGATCGGGTCAGGGATCTAGTCAGGGATCGGGTCGGGATCGGGCCGGGGATCGGGCCAGGGATCGGGATAGGGATCGGGTTATGGTTATGGTTAGGGTTAGGGTTAGGGTTAGGGTTAGGGTTAGGGTTAGGGTTAGGGTTAGGGTTAGGGTTAGGGTTAGCTTTAGAACCATTTAGGGTCAGGGATCGGGTCGGGATCGAGTCTGGGATCGAGTCGGGGATCGGGTCAGGGATCTAGTCAGGGATCGGGTGAGGGGATCGAGTCTGGGATCGAGTCGGGGATCTAGTCAGGGATCGGGTCAGGGATCGAGTCGGGGATCTGTTCTGGGATCGGGTCAGGGATCGAGTCGGCAATCCAGTCAGGGATCGGGTGAGGGGATCGAGTCGGGGATCGGGTCAGGGGTCTAGTCAGGGATCGGGTCGGGATCGGGCCGGGGATCGGGCCAGGGATCGGGATAGGGATCGGGTTATGGTTATGGTTAGGGTTCGGGTTAGGGTTATGGTTAGGGTTAGGGTTAGGGTTAGGGTTAGGGTTAGGGTTAGGGTTAGGGTTAGGGTTAGCTTTAGAACCATTTAGGGTCAGGGATCGGGTCGGGATCGAGCCGGGGATCGAGCCGGGGTTCGAGTCGGGGATCGAGTCGGGGATCTAGTCAGGGATCGGGTCGGGATCGGGTCAGGGATCGAGTCGGGGATCTGTTCTGGGATCGGGTCAGGGATCGAGTCGGCGATCCAGTCAGGGATCGGGTGAGGGGATCGAGTCGGGGATCGGGTCAGGGATCTAGTCAGGGATCGGGTCGGGATCGGGCCGGGGATCGGGCCAGGGATCGGGATAGGGATCGGGTTATGGTTATGGTTAGGGTTCGGGTTACGGTTATGGTTAGGGTTAGGGTTATGGTTAGGGTTAGGGTTAGGGTTAGGGTTAGGGTTAGGTTTAGGGTTAGCTTTAGAACCATTTAGGGTCAGGGATCGGGTCGGGATCGAGTCGGGGATCGAGTGAGGGGATCGAGTCTGGGATCGAGTCTGGGATCTAGTCGGGGATCTAGTCGGGATCGGGTCAGGGATCGAGTCGGGGATCTGTTCTGGGATCGGGTCAGGGATCGAGTCGGCGATCCAGTCAGGGATCGGGTGAGGGGATCGAGTCGGGGATCGGGTCAGGGATCTAGTCAGGGATCGGGTCGGGATCGGGCCGGGGATCGGGCCAGGGATCGGGATAGGGATCGGGTTATGGTTATGGTTAGGGTTCGGGTTAGGGTTATGGTTAGGGTTAGGGTTATGGTTAGGGTTAGGGTTAGGGTTAGGGTTAGGGTTAGCTTTAGAACCATTTAGGGTCAGGGATCGGGTCGGGATCGAGCCGGGGATCGAGCCGGGGATCGAGTCGGGGATCGAGTCGGGGATCTAGTCAGGGATCGGGTCGGGATCGGGTCAGGGATCGAGTCGGGGATCTGTTCTGGGATCGGTCAGGGATCGAGTCGGCGATCCAGTCAGGGATCGGGTGAGGGGATCGAGTCGGGGATCGGGTCAGGGATCTAGTCAGGGATCGGGTCGGGATCGGGCCGGGGATCGGGCCAGGGATCGGGATAGGGATCGGGTTATGGTTATGGTTAGGGTTCGGGTTAGGGTTATGGTTAGGGTTAGGGTTATGGTTAGGGTTAGGGTTAGGGTTAGGGTTAGGGTTAGGGTTAGGGTTAGCTTTAGAACCATTTAGGGTCAGGGATCGGGTCGGGATCGAGTCGGGGATCGAGTCGGGGATCGAGTCTGGGATCTAGTCAGGGATCGGGTCGGGATCGGGTCAGGGATCGAGTCGGGGATCTGTTCTGGGATCGGGTCAGGGATCGAATCGGCGATCCAGTCAGGGATCGGGTGAGGGGATCGAGTCGGGGATCGGGTCAGGGATCTAGTCAGGGATCGGGTCGGGATCGGGCCGGGGATCGGGCCAGGGATCGGGATAGGGATCGGGTTATGGTTATGGTTAGGGTTCGGGTTAGGGTTATGGTTAGGGTTAGGGTTATGGTTAGGGTTAGGGTTAGGGTTAGGGTTAGGGTTAGGGTTAGCTTTAGAACCATTTAGGGTCAGGGATCGGGTCGGGATCGAGTCGGGGATCGAGTGAGGGGATCGAGTCTGGGATCGGGTCGGGGATCGAGTCGGGGATCTGTTCTGGGATCGGGTCAGGGATCGAGTCGGCGATCCAGTCAGGGATCGGGTGAGGGGATCGAGTCGGGGATCGGGTCAGGGATCTAGTCAGGGATCGGGTCGGGATCGGGCCGGGGATCGGGCCAGGGATCGGGATAGGGATCGGGTTATGGTTATGGTTAGGGTTAGGGTTATGGTTAGGGTTAGGGTTAGGGTTATGGTTAGGGTTAGGGTTAGGGTTAGGGTTAGGGTTAGCTTTAGAACCATTTAGGGTCAGGGATCGGGTCGGGATCGAGTCTGGGATCGGGTCGGGGATCTAGTCAGGGATCGGGTGAGGGGATCGAGTCTGGGATCGAGTCGGGGATCTAGTCAGGGATCGGGTCCGGATCGGGTCAGGGATCGAGTCGGGGATCTGTTCTGGGATCGGGTCAGGGATCGAGTCGGCGATCCAGTCAGGGATCGGGTGAGGGGATCGAGTCGGGGATCGGGTCAGGGATCTAGTCAGGGATCGGGTCGGGATCGGGCCGGGGATCGGGCCAGGGTTCGGGATAGGGATCGGGTTATGGTTATGGTTATGGTTATGGTTAGGGTTATGGTTAGGGTTAGGGTTAGGGTTAGGGTTAGGGTTAGGGTTAGGGTTAGGGTTAGGGTTAGCTTTAGAACCATTTAGGGTCAGGGATCGGGTCGGGATCGAGTCTGGGATCGAGTCTGGGATCTAGTCAGGGATCGGGTCAGGGATCGAGTCGGGGGTCTGTTCTGGGATCGGGTCAGGGATCGAGTCGGCGATCCAGTCAGGGATCGGGTGAGGGGATCGAGTCGGGGATCGGGTCAGGGATCTAGTCAGGGATCGGGTCGGGATCGGGCCGGGGATCGGGCCAGGGATCGGGATAGGGATCGGGTTATGATTATGGTTAGGGTTAGGGTTAGGGTTATGGTTAGGGTTAGGGTTAGGGTTAGGGTTAGGGTTAGGGTTAGGGTTATGGTTAGGGTTAGCTTTAGAACCATTTAGGGTCAGGGATCGGGTCGGGATCGAGTCTGGGATCGAGTCGGGGATCGGGTCAGGGATCTAGTCAGGGATCGGGTGAGGGGATCGAGTCTGGGATCGAGTCGGGGATCTAGTCAGGGATCGGGTCAGGGATCGAGTCGGGGATCTGTTCTGGGATCGGGTCAGGGATCGAGTCGGCGATCCAGTCAGGGATCGGGTGAGGGGATCGAGTCGGGGATCGGGTCAGGGGTCTAGTCAGGGATCGGGTCGGGATCGGGCCGGGGATCGGGCCAGGGATCGGGATAGGGATCGGGTTATGGTTATGGTTAGGGTTCGGGTTAGGGTTATGGTTAGGGTTAGGGTTAGGGTTAGGGTTAGGGTTAGGGTTAGGGTTAGCTTTAGAACCATTTAGGGTCAGGGATCGGGTCGGGATCGAGCCGGGGATCGAGCCGGGGTTCGAGTCGGGGATCGAGTCGGGGATCTAGTCAGGGATCGGGTCGGGATCGGGTCAGGGATCGAGTCGGGGATCTGTTCTGGGATCGGTCAGGGATCGAGTCGGCGATCCAGTCAGGGATCGGGTGAGGGGATCGAGTCGGGGATCGGGTCAGGGATCTAGTCAGGGATCGGGTCGGGATCGGGCCGGGGATCGGGCCAGGGATCGGGATAGGGATCGGGTTATGGTTATGGTTAGGGTTAGGGTTATGGTTAGGGTTAGGGTTAGGGTTATGGTTAGGGTTAGGGTTAGGGTTAGGGTTAGGGTTAGGGTTAGGGTTAGGGTTAGGGTTAGTGTTAGGGTTAGCTTTAGAACCATTTAGGGTCAGGGATCGGGTCGGGATCGAGTCTGGGATCGAGTCTGGGATCGGGTCAGGGATCTAGTCAGGGATCGGGTGAGGGGATCGAGTCTGGGGTCGAGTCGGGGATCTAGTCAGGGATCGGGTCCGGATCGGGTCAGGGATCGAGTCGGGGATCTGTTCTGGGATCGGGTCAGGGATCGAGTCGGTGATCCAGTCAGGGATCGGGTGAGGGGATCGAGTCGGGGATCGGGTCAGGGATCTAGTCAGGGATCGGGTCGGGATCGGGCCGGGGATCGGGCCAGGGTTCGGGATAGGGATCGGGTTATGGTTATGGTTATGGTTATGGTTATGGTTATGGTTAGGGTTAGGGTTAGGGTTAGGGTTAGGGTTAGGGTTAGGGTTAGGGTTAGCTTTAGAACCATTTAGGGTCAGGGATCGGGTCGGGATCGAGTCTGGGATCGGGTCTGGGATCGGGTCAGGGATCGGGTGAGGGGATCGAGTCTGGGATCGAGTCTGGGATCTAGTCAGGGATCGGGTCCGGATCGGGTCAGGGATCGAGTCGGGGATCTGTTCTGGGATCGGGTCAGGGATCGAGTCGGTGATCCAGTCAGGGATCGGGTGAGGGGATCGAGTCGGGGATCGGGTCAGGGATCTAGTCAGGGATCGGGTCGGGATCGGGCCGGGGATCGGGCCAGGGATCGGGATAGGGATCGGGTTATGGTTATGGTTAGGGTTAGGGTTATGGTTAGGGTTAGGGTTAGGGTTATGGTTAGGGTTAGGGTTAGGGTTAGGGTTAGGGTTAGGGTTAGGGTTAGGGTTAGGGTTAGGGTTAGCTTTAGAACCATTTAGGGTCAGGGATCGGGTCGGGATCGAGTCTGGGATCGAGTCTGGGATCGGGTCAGGGATCTAGTCAGGGATCGGGTGAGGGGATCGAGTCTGGGATCGAGTCGGGGATCTAGTCAGGGATCGGGTCCGGATCGGGTCAGGGATCGAGTCGGGGATCTGTTCTGGGATCGGGTCAGGGATCGAGTCGGTGATCCAGTCAGGGATCGGGTGAGGGGATCGAGTCGGGGATCGGGTCAGGGATCTAGTCAGGGATCGGGTCGGGATCGGGCCGGGGATCGGGCCAGGGATCGGGATAGGGATCGGGTTATGGTTATGGTTAGGGTTAGGGTTATGGTTAGGGTTAGGGTTAGGGTTATGGTTAGGGTTAGGGTTAGGGTTAGGGTTAGGGTTAGGGTTAGGGTTAGGGTTAGGGTTAGCTTTAGAACCATTTAGGGTCAGGGATCGGGTCGGGATCGAGTCTGGGATCGAGTCTGGGATCGGGTCAGGGATCTAGTCAGGGATCGGGTGAGGGGATCGAGTCTGGGATCGAGTCTGGGATCTAGTCAGGGATCGGGTCCGGATCGGGTCAGGGATCGAGTCGGGGATCTGTTCTGGGATCGGGTCAGGGATCGAGTCGGTGATCCAGTCAGGGATCGGGTGAGGGGATCGAGTCGGGGATCGGGTCAGGGATCTAGTCAGGGATCGGGTCGGGATCGGGCCGGGGATCGGGCCAGGGATCGGGATAGGGATCGGGTTATGGTTATGGTTATGGTTATGGTTATGGTTAGGGTTAGGGTTAGGGTTAGGGTTATGGTTATGGTTAGGGTTAGGGTTAGGGTCAGGGTCAGGGTTAGGGTTAGGGTTAGCTTTAGAACCATTTAGGGTCAGGGATCGGGTCGGGATCGAGTCTGGGATCGAGTCGGGGATCGGGTCAGGGATCTAGTCAGGGATCGGGTGAGGGGATCGAGTCTGGGATCGAGTCTGGGATCGGGTCAGGGATCGAGTCAGGGATCGAGTCGGGGATCTGTTCTGGGATCGGGTCAGGGATCGAGTCGGCGATCCAGTCAGGGATCGGGTGAGGGGATCGAGTCGGGGATCGGGTCAGGGATCTAGTCAGGGATCGGGTCGGGATCGGGCCGGGGATCGGGCCAGGGATCGGGATAGGGATCGGGTTATGGTTATGGTTATGGTTATGGTTATGGTTAGGGTTAGGGTTAGGGTTAGGGTTAGGGTTAGGGTTAGGGTTAGCTTTAGAACCATTTAGGGTCAGGGATCGGGTCGGGATCGAGTCTGGGATCGAGTCGGGGATCGGGTCAGGGATCTAGTCAGGGATCGGGTGAGGGGATCGAGTCTGGGATCTAGTCAGGGATCGGGTCAGGGATCGAGTCGGCGATCCAGTCAGGGATCGGGTGAGGGGATCGAGTCGGGGATCGGGTCAGGGATCTAGTCAGGGATAGGGTCGGGATCGGGCCGGGGATCGGGCCAAGGATCGGGATAGGGATCGGGTTATGGTTATGGTTATGGTTAGGGTTAGGGTTAGGGTTAGGGTTAGGGTTAGGGTTAGGGTTAGCTTTAGAACCATTTAGGGTCAGGGATCGGGTTGGGATCGAGTCTGGGATCGAGTCGGGGATCGGGTCAGGGATCTAGTCAGGGATCGGGTGAGGGGATCGAGTCTGGGATCGAGTCTGGGATCTAGTCAGGGATCGGGTCAGGGATCGAGTCGGCGATCCAGTCAGGGATCGGGTGAGGGGATCGAGTCGGGGATCGGGTCAGGGATCTAGTCAGGGATCGGGTCGGGATCGGGCCGGGGATCGGGCCAGGGATCGGGATAGGGATCGGGTTATGGTTATGGTTAGGGTTCGGGTTAGGGTTATGGTTAGGGTTAGGGTTATGGTTAGGGTTAGGGTTAGGGTTAGGGTTAGGGTTAGGGTTAGCTTTAGAACCATTTAGGGTCAGGGATCGGGTCGGGATCGAGTCGGGGATCGAGTCGGGGATCGAGTCTGGGATCTAGTCAGGGATCGGGTCGGGATCGGGTCAGGGATCGAGTCGGGGATCTGTTCTGGGATCGGGTCAGGGATCGAGTCGGCGATCCAGTCAGGGATCGGGTGAGGGGATCGAGTCGGGGATCGGGTCAGGGATCTAGTCAGGGATCTGGTCGGGATCGGGCCGGGGATCGGGCCAGGGATCGGGATAGGGAGCGGGTTATGGTTATGGTTAGGGTTAGGGTTAGGGTTATGGTTAGGGTTAGGGTTATGGTTAGGGTTAGGGTTAGGGTTAGGGTTAGGGTTAGGGTTAGGGTTAGGGTTAGCTTTAGAACCATTTAGGGTCAGGGATCGGGTCGGGATCGAGTCTGGGATCGAGTCGGGGATCGGGTCAGGGATCTAGTCAGGGATCGGGTGAGGGGATCGAGTCTGGGATCGAGTCGGGGATCTAGTCAGGGATCGGGTCAGGGATCGAGTCGCGGATCTGTTCTGGGATCGGGTCAGGGATCGAGTCGGCGATCCAGTCAGGGATCGGGTGAGGGGATCGAGTCGGGGATCGGGTCAGGGATCTAGTCAGGGATCGGGATAGGGATCGGGTTATGGTTATGGTTATGGTTAGGGTTAGGGTTATGGTTATGGTTAGGGTTAGGGTTAGGGTTAGGGTTAGGGTTAGGGTTAGGGTTAGGGTTAGGGTTAGCTTTAGAACCATTTAGGGTCAGGGATCGGGTCGGGATCGAGTCGGGGATCGAGTCGGGGATCGGGTCAGGGATCTAGTCAGGGATCGGGTGAGGGGATCGAGTCTGGGATCGAGTCTGGGATCTAGTCAGGGATCGGGTCAGGGATCGAGTCGGGGATCTGTTCTGGGATCGGGTCAGGGATCGAGTCGGCGATCCAGTCAGGGATCGGGTGAGGGGATCGAGTCGGGGATCGGGTCAGGGATCTAGTCAGGGATCGGGTCGGGATCGGGCCGGGGATCGGGCCAGGGATCGGGATAGGGATCGGGTTATGGTTATGGTTAGGGTTATGGTTAGGGTTATGGTTAGGGTTAGGGTTATGGTTAGGGTTAGGGTTAGGGTTAGGGTTAGGGTTAGGGTTAGGGTTAGGGTTAGCTTTAGAACCATTTAGGGTCAGGGATCGGGTCGGGATCGAGTCGGGGATCGAGTCTGGGATCGGGTCAGGGATCTAGTCAGGGATCGGGTGAGGGGATCGAGTCTGGGATCGAGTCTGGGATCTAGTCAGGGATCGGGTCAGGGATCGAGTCGGGGGTCTGTTCTGGGATCGGGTCAGGGATCGAGTCGGCGATCCAGTCAGGGATCGGGTGAGGGGATCGAGTCGGGGATCGGGTCAGGGATCTAGTCAGGGATCGGGTCGGGATCGGGCCGGGGATCGGGCCAGGGATCGGGATAGGGATCGGGTTATGATTAGGGTTAGGGTTAGGGTTAGGGTTAGGGTTAGGGTTAGGGTTAGGGTTAGGGTTAGGGTTAGGGTTATGGTTAGGGTTAGCTTTAGAACCATTTAGGGTCAGGGATCGGGTCGGGATCGAGTCTGGGATCGAGTCGGGGATCGGGTCAGGGATCTAGTCAGGGATCGGGTGAGGGGATCGAGTCTGGGATCGAGTCGGGGATCTAGTCAGGGATCGGGTCAGGGATCGAGTCGGGGATCTGTTCTGGGATCGGGTCAGGGATCGAGTCGGCAATCCAGTCAGGGATCGGGTGAGGGGATCGAGTCGGGGATCGGGTCAGGGGTCTAGTCAGGGATCGGGTCGGGATCGGGCCGGGGATCGGGCCAGGGATCGGGATAGGGATCGGGTTATGGTTATGGTTAGGGTTCGGGTTAGGGTTATGGTTAGGGTTAGGGTTAGGGTTAGGGTTAGGGTTAGGGTTAGGGTTAGGGTTAGCTTTAGAACCATTTAGGGTCAGGGATCGGGTCGGGATCGAGCCGGGGATCGAGCCGGGGTTCGAGTCGGGGATCGAGTCGGGGATCTAGTCAGGGATCGGGTCGGGATCGGGTCAGGGATCGAGTCGGGGATCTGTTCTGGGATCGGGTCAGGGATCGAGTCGGCGATCCAGTCAGGGATCGGGTGAGGGGATCGAGTCGGGGATCGGGTCAGGGATCTAGTCAGGGATCGGGTCGGGATCGGGCCGGGGATCGGGCCAGGGATCGGGATAGGGATCGGGTTATGGTTATGGTTAGGGTTCGGGTTACGGTTATGGTTAGGGTTAGGGTTATGGTTAGGGTTAGGGTTAGGGTTAGGGTTAGGGTTAGGTTTAGGGTTAGCTTTAGAACCATTTAGGGTCAGGGATCGGGTCGGGATCGAGTCGGGGATCGAGTGAGGGGATCGAGTCTGGGATCGAGTCTGGGATCTAGTCGGGGATCTAGTCGGGATCGGGTCAGGGATCGAGTCGGGGATCTGTTCTGGGATCGGGTCAGGGATCGAGTCGGCGATCCAGTCAGGGATCGGGTGAGGGGATCGAGTCGGGGATCGGGTCAGGGATCTAGTCAGGGATCGGGTCGGGATCGGGCCGGGGATCGGGCCAGGGATCGGGATAGGGATCGGGTTATGGTTATGGTTAGGGTTCGGGTTAGGGTTATGGTTAGGGTTAGGGTTATGGTTAGGGTTAGGGTTAGGGTTAGGGTTAGGGTTAGGGTTAGGGTTAGCTTTAGAACCATTTAGGGTCAGGGATCGGGTCAGGGATCGGGTCGGGATCTGTTCTGGGATCGAGTCGGGGATCGGGTCAGGGATCTACTCAGGGATCGGGTGAGGGGATCGGGCCGGGGATCGGGCCAGGGATCGGGTCAGGGATCGAGTCGGGGATCTGTTCTGGGATCGGGTCAGGGATCGAGTCGGCGATCCAGTCAGGGATCGGGTGAGGGGATCGAGTCGGGGATCGGGTCAGGGATCTAGTCAGGGATCGGGTCGGGATCGGGCCGGGGATCGGGCCAGGGATCGGGATAGGGATCGGGTTATGGTTATGGTTAGGGTTCGGGTTAGGGTTAGGGTTAGGGTTAGGGTTATGGTTAGGGTTAGGGTTAGGGTTAGGGTTAGGGTTAGGGTTAGGGTTAGGGTTAGGGTTAGGGTTAGGGTTAGCTTTAGAACCATTTAGGGTCAGGGATCGGGTCGGGATCGAGCCGGGGATCGAGCCGGGGATCGAGTCTGGGATCGAGTCGGGGATCTAGTCAGGGATCGGGTCGGGATCGGGTCAGGGATCGAGTCGGGGATCTGTTCTGGGATCGGGTCAGGGATCGAGTCGGCGATCCAGTCAGGGATCGGGTGAGGGGATCGAGTCGGGGATCGGGTCAGGGATCTAGTCAGGGATCGGGTCGGGATCGGGCCGGGGATCGGGCCAGGGATCGGGATAGGGATCGGGTTATGGTTATGGTTAGGGTTCGGGTTAGGGTTATGGTTAGGGTTAGGGTTATGGTTAGGGTTAGGGTTAGGGTTAGGGTTAGGGTTAGGGTTAGGGTTAGCTTTAGAACCATTTAGGGTCAGGGATCGGGTCGGGATCGAGTCGGGGATCGAGTCGGGGATCGAGTCTGGGATCTAGTCAGGGATCGGGTCGGGATCGGGTCAGGGATCGAGTCGGGGATCTGTTCTGGGATCGGGTCAGGGATCGAATCGGCGATCCAGTCAGGGATCGGGTGAGGGGATCGAGTCGGGGATCGGGTCAGGGATCTAGTCAGGGATCGGGTCGGGATCGGGCCGGGGATCGGGCCAGGGATCGGGATAGGGATCGGGTTATGGTTATGGTTAGGGTTCGGGTTAGGGTTATGGTTCGGGTTAGGGTTATGGTTAGGGTTAGGGTTAGGGTTAGGGTTAGGGTTAGGGTTAGCTTTAGAACCATTTAGGGTCAGGGATCGGGTCGGGATCGAGTCGGGGATCGAGTGAGGGGATCGAGTCTGGGATCGAGTCGGGGATCTAGTCAGGGATCGGGTCGGGGATCGAGTCGGGGATCTGTTCTGGGATCGGGTCAGGGATCGAGTCGGCGATCCAGTCAGGGATCGGGTGAGGGGATCGAGTCGGGGATCGGGTCAGGGATCTAGTCAGGGATCGGGTCGGGATCGGGCCGGGGATCGGGCCAGGGATCGGGATAGGGATCGGGTTATGGTTATGGTTAGGGTTCGGGTTAGGGTTATGGTTAGGGTTAGGGTTAGGGTTAGGGTTAGGGTTAGCTTTAGAACCATTTAGGGTCAGGGATCGGGTCGGGATCGAGTCGGGGATCGAGTGAGGGGATCGAGTCTGGGATCGAGTCTGGGATCTAGTCAGGGATCGGGTCGGGATCGGGTCAGGGATCGAGTCGGGGATCTGTTCTGGGATCGGGTCAGGGATCGAGTCGGCGATCCAGTCAGGGATCGGGTGAGGGGATCGAGTCGGGGATCGGGTCAGGGATCTAGTCAGGGATCGGGTCGGGATCGGGCCGGGGATCGGGCCAGGGATCGGGATAGGGATCGGGTTATGGTTATGGTTAGGGTTCGGGTTAGGGTTATGGTTAGGGTTAGGGTTAGGGTTAGGGTTAGGGTTAGGGTTAGGGTTAGGGTTAGGGTTAGCTTTAGAACCATTTAGGGTCAGGGATCGGGTCGGGATCGAGTCGGGGATCTAGTCAGGGATCGGGTCAGGGATCGAGTCGGGGATCTGTTCTGGGATCGGGTCAGGGATCGAGTCGGGGATCTGTTCTGGGATCGGGTCAGGGATCGAGTCGGCGATCCAGTCAGGGATCGGGTGAGGGGATCGAGTCGGGGATCGGGTCAGGGATCTAGTCAGGGATCGGGTCGGGATCGGGCCGGGGATCGGGCCAGGGATCGGGATAGGGATCGGGTTATGGTTATGGTTAGGGTTCGGGTTAGGGTTATGGTTAGGGTTAGGGTTAGGGTTAGGGTTAGGGTTAGGGTTAGCTTTAGAACCATTTAGGGTCAGGGATCGGGTCGGGATCGAGTCGGGGATCGAGTGAGGGGATCGAGTCTGGGATCGAGTCGGGGATCTAGTCAGGGATCGGGTCGGGATCGGGTCAGGGATCGAGTCGGGGATCTGTTCTGGGATCGGGTGAGGGGATCGAGTCGGCGATCCAGTCAGGGATCGGGTGAGGGGATCGAGTCGGGGATCGGGTCAGGGATCTAGTCAGGGATCGGGTCGGGATCGGGCCGGGGATCGGGCCAGGGATCGGGATAGGGATCGGGTTATGGTTATGGTTAGGGTTCGGGTTAGGGTTATGGTTAGGGTTAGGGTTAGGGTTAGGGTTAGGGTTAGGGTTAGGGTTAGGGTTAGGGTTAGCTTTAGAACCATTTAGGGTCAGGGATCGGGTCGGGATCGAGTCGGGGATCGAGTGAGGGGATCGAGTCGTGGATCGAGTCGGGGATCTAGTCAGGGATCGGGTCGGGATCGGGTCAGGGATCGAGTCGGGGATCTGTTCTGGGATCGGGTCAGGGATCGAGTCGGCGATCCAGTCAGGGATCGGGTGAGGGGATCGAGTCGGGGATCGGGTCAGGGATCTAGTCAGGGATCGGGTCGGGATCGGGCCGGGGATCGGGCCAGGGATCGGGATAGGGATCGGGTTATGGTTATGGTTAGGGTTCGGGTTAGGGTTATGGTTAGGGTTAGGGTTAGGGTTAGGGTTAGGGTTAGGGTTAGGGTTAGGGTTAGGGTTAGCTTTAGAACCATTTAGGGTCAGGGATCGGGTCGGGATCGAGCCGGGGATCGAGCCGGGGATCGAGTCTGGGATCGAGTCGGGGATCTAGTCAGGGATCGGGTCGGGATCGGGTCAGGGATCGAGTCGGGGATCTGTTCTGGGATCGGGTCAGGGATCGAGTCGGCGATCCAGTCAGGGATCGGGTGAGGGGATCGAGTCGGGGATCGGGTCAGGGATCTAGTCAGGGATCGGGTCGGGATCGGGCCGGGGATCGGGCCAGGGATCGGGATAGGGATCGGGTTATGGTTATGGTTAGGGTTCGGGTTAGGGTTATGGTTAGGGTTAGGGTTATGGTTAGGGTTAGGGTTAGGGTTAGGGTTAGGGTTAGGGTTAGGGTTAGGGTTAGCTTTAGAACCATTTAGGGTCAGGGATCGGGTCGGGATCGAGTCGGGGATCGAGTCGGGGATCGAGTCTGGGATCTAGTCAGGGATCGGGTCGGGATCGGGTCAGGGATCGAGTCGGTGATCTGTTCTGGGATCGGGTCAGGGATCGAGTCGGCGATCCAGTCAGGGATCGGGTGAGGGGATCGAGTCGGGGATCGGGTCAGGGATCTAGTCAGGGATCGGGTCGGGATCGGGCCGGGGATCGGGCCAGGGATCGGGATAGGGATCGGGTTATGGTTATGGTTAGGGTTCGGGTTAGGGTTATGGTTAGGGTTAGGGTTATGGTTAGGGTTAGGGTTAGGGTTAGGGTTAGGGTTAGGGTTAGCTTTAGAACCATTTAGGGTCAGGGATCGGGTCGGGATCGAGTCGGGGATCGAGTCGGGGATCGAGTCTGGGATCGAGTCGGGGATCTAGTCAGGGATCGGGTCGGGGATCGAGTCGGGGATCTGTTCTGGGATCGGGTCAGTGATCGAGTCGGCGATCCAGTCAGGGATCGGGTGAGGGGATCGAGTCGGGGATCGGGTCAGGGATCTAGTCAGGGATCGGGTCGGGGATCTAGTCAGGGATCGGGTCGGGATCGGGCCGGGGATCGGGCCAGGGATCGGGATAGGGATCGGGTTATGGTTATGGTTAGGGTTCGGGTTAGGGTTATGGTTAGGGTTAGGGTTATGGTTAGGGTTAGGGTTAGGGTTAGGGTTAGGGTTAGGGTTAGGGTTAGCTTTAGAACCATTTAGGGTCAGGGATCGGGTCGGGATCGAGTCGGGGATCGAGTGAGGGGATCGAGTCTGGGATCGAGTCGGGGATCTAGTCAGGGATCGGGTCGGGAATCGAGTCGGGGATCTGTTCTGGGATCGGGTTAGGGTTAGGGTTAGGGTTAGGGTTAGGGTTAGGGTTAGGGTTAGGGTTAGGGTTAGGGTTAGGGTTAGGGTTAGGGTTAGGGTTAGGGTTAGGGTTAGGTTAGGGTTAGGGTTAGGGTTAGGGTTAGGGTTAGGGTTAGGGTTAGGGTTAGGGTTAGGGTTAGGGTTAGCTTTAGAACCATTTAGGGTCAGGGATCGGGTCGGGATCGAGTCTGGGATCGAGTCGGGGATCGGGTCGGGATCGGGTCAGGGATAGGGTGAGGGGATCGAATCTGGGATCGAGTCGGGGATCTAGTCAGGGATCGAGTCGGGGATCCATTCAGGGATCGGGTGAGGGGATCGAGTCGGGGATCGGGTCAGGGATCTAGTCAGGGATCGGGTCGGGATCGGGCCGGGGATCGGGCCAGGGATCGGGATAGGGATCGGGTTATGGTTATGGTTAGGGTTAGGGTTATGGTTAGGGTTAGGGTTAGGGTTAGGGTTAGGGTTAGGGTTAGGGTTAGGGTTAGGGTTAGCTTTAGAACCATTTAGGGTCAGGGATCGGGTCGGCATCGAGTCGGGGATCGGGTCAGGGATCTAGTCAGGGATCGGGTGAGGGGATCGAGTCTGGGATCGAGTCGGGGATCTAGTCAGGGATCGGGTCGGGATCGGGTCAGGGATCGAGTCGGGGATCTGTTCTGGGATCGGGTCAGGGATCGAGTCGGCGATCCAGTCAGGGATCGGGTGAGGGGATCGAGTCGGGGATCGGGTCAGGGATCTAGTCAGGGATCGGGTCGGGATCGGGCCGGGGATCGGGCCAGGGTTCGGGATAGGGATCGGGTTATGGTTATGGTTATGGTTATGGTTAGGGTTATGGTTAGGGTTAGGGTTAGGGTTAGGGTTAGGGTTAGGGTTAGGGTTAGGGTTAGCTTTAGAACCATTTAGGGTCAGGGATCGGGTCGGGGATCCGGTGAGGGGATCGAGTCTGGGATCGAGTCGGGGATCGAGTCAGGGATCTAGTCAGGGATCGGGTCGGGATCGAGTCGGGGATCTAGTCAGGGATCGGGTCGGGATCGGGTCAGGGATCGAGTCGGGGATCCAGTCAGGGAACGGGTGAGGGGATCGAGTCGGGGATCGGGTCAGGGATCTAGTCAGGGATCGGGCCGGGGATCGGGCCGGGGATCGGGATAGGGATAGGGATAGGGTTATGGTTATGGTTAGGGTTAGGGTTAGGGTTATGGTTAGGGTTAGGGTTATGGTTAGGGTTAGGGTTATGGTTAGGGTTAGGGTTAGGGTTAGCTTTAGAACCATTTAGGGTCAGGGATCGGGTCGGGGATCCGGTGAGGGGATCGAGTCTGGGATCGAGTCGGGGATCTAGTCAGGGATCGGGTCGGGATCGGGTCGGGGATCGAGTCGGGGATCTGTTCTGGGATCGGCTCAGGGATCGAGTCGGTGATCCAGTCAGGGATCGGGTGAGGGGATCGAGTCGGGGATCGGGTCAGGGATCTAGTCAGGGATCGGGCCGGGGATCGGGATAGGGATCTGGATAGGGATAGGGTTATGGTTAGGGTTATGGTTAGGGTTAGGGTTAGGGTTAGGGTTAGGGTTAGGGTTAGGGTTAGGGTTAGCTTTAGAACCATTTAGGGTCAGGGATCGGGTCGGGATCGAGTCTCGGATCGAGTCTGGGATCGGGTCAGGGATCTAGTCAGGGATCGGGTGAGGGGATCGAGTCTGGGATCGAGTCGGGGATCTAGTCAGGGATCGGGTCCGGATCGGGTCAGGGATCGAGTCGGGGATCTGTTCTGGGATCGGGTCAGGGATCGAGTCGGTGATCCAGTCAGGGATCGGGTGAGGGGATCGAGTCGGGGATCGGGTCAGGGATCTAGTCAGGGATCGGGTCGGGATCGGGCCGGAAATCGGGCCAGGGATCGGGATAGGGATCGGGTTATGGTTATGGTTATGGTTAGGGTTAGGGTTAGGGTTAGGGTTAGGGTTAGCTTTAGAACCATTTAGGGTCAGGGATCGGGTCGGGATCGAGTCTGGGATCGAGTCTGGGATCTAGTCAGGGATCTAGTCAGGGATCGGGTGAGGGGATCGAGTCTGGGATCGAGTCGGGGATCTAGTCAGGGATCGGGTCGGGATCGGGTCAGGGATCGAGTCGGGGATCTGTTCTGGGATCGGGTCAGGGATCGAGTCGGGGATCGAGTCGGGAATCGGGTCAGGGATCTAGTCAGGGATCGGGTCGGGATCGGGCCGGGGATCGGGCCAGGGATCGGGATAGGGATCGGGTTATGGTTATGGTTAGGGTTAGGGTTATGGTTAGGGTTAGGGTTATGGTTAGGGTTAGGGTTAGGGTTAGGGTTAGGGTTAGGGTTAGGGTTAGCTTTAGAACCATTTAGGGTCAGGGATCGGGTCGGGATCGAGTCTGGGATCGGGTCAGGAATCTAGTCAGGGATCGGGTGAGGGGATCGAGTCTGGGATCGAGTCGGGGATCTAGTCAGGGATCTAGTCAGGCATCGGGTCCGGATCGGGTCAGGGATCGAGTCGGGGATCTGTTCTGGGATCGGGTCAGGGATCGAGTCGGGGATCCAGTCAGGGATCGGGTGAGGGGATCGAGTCGGGGATCGGGTCAGGGATCTAGTCAGGGATCGGGTCGGGATCGGGCCGGGGATCGGGCCAGGGATCGGGATAGGGATCGGGTTATGGTTATGGTTAGGGTTAGGGTTATGGTTAGGGTTAGGGTTAGGGTTATGGTTAGGGTTAGGGTTAGGGTTAGGGTTAGGGTTAGCTTTAGAACCATTTAGGGTCAGGGATCGGGTCGGGATCGAGTCTGGGATCGGGTCGGGGATCTAGTCAGGGATCGGGTGAGGGGATCGAGTCTGGGATCGAGTCGGGGATCTAGTCAGGGATCGGGTCGGGATCGGGCCGGGGATCGGGCCAGGGATCGGGATAGGGATCGGGTTATGGTTATGGTTAGGGTTAGGGTTATGGTTAGGGTTAGGGTTAGGGTTAGGGTTATGGTTAGGGTTAGGGTTAGGGTTAGGGTTAGCTTTAGAACCATTTAGGGTCAGGGATCGGGTCGGGATCGAGTCTGGGATCGGGTCTGGGATCGGGTCAGGGATCGGGTGAGGGGATCGAGTCTGGGATCGAGTCTGGGATCTAGTCAGGGATCGGGTCCGGATCGGGTCAGGGATCGAGTCGGGGATCTGTTCTGGGATCGGGTCAGGGATCGAGTCGGTGATCCAGTCAGGGATCGGGTGAGGGGATCGAGTCGGGGATCGGGTCAGGGATCTAGTCAGGGATCGGGTCGGGATCGGGCCGGAAATCGGGCCAGGGATCGGGATAGGGATCGGGTTATGGTTATGGTTAGGGTTAGGGTTAGGGTTAGGGTTAGGGTTAGGGTTAGGGTTAGGGTTAGGGTTAGCTTTAGAACCATTTAGGGTCAGGGATCGGGTCGGGATCGAGTCTGGGATCGAGTCTGGGATCGGGTCAGGGATCTAGTCAGGGATCGGGTGAGGGGATCGAGTCTGGGATCGAGTCGGGGATCTAGTCAGGGATCGGGTCCGGATCGGGTCAGGGATCGAGTCGGGGATCTGTTCTGGGATCGGGTCAGGGATCGAGTCGGTGATCCAGTCAGGGATCGGGTGAGGGGATCGAGTCGGGGATCGGGTCAGGGATCTAGTCAGGGATCGGGTCGGGATCGGGCCGGAAATCGGGCCAGGGATCGGGATAGGGATCGGGTTATGGTTATGGTTATGGTTAGGGTTAGGGTTAGGGTTAGGGTTAGGGTTAGCTTTAGAACCATTTAGGGTCAGGGATCGGGTCGGGATCGAGTCTGGGATCGAGTCTGGGATCTAGTCAGGGATCGGGTCAGGGATCGAGTCGGGGATCTGTTCTGGGATCGGGTCAGGGATCGAGTCGGCGATCCAGTCAGGGATCGGGTGAGGGGATCGAGTCGGGGATCGGGTCAGGGATCTAGTCAGGGATCGGGTCGGGATCGGGCCGGGGATCGGGCCAGGGATCGGGATAGGGATCGGGTTATGGTTATGGTTAGGGTTCGGGTTAGGGTTATGGTTAGGGTTAGGGTTAGGGTTAGGGTTAGGGTTAGGGTTAGGGTTAGGGTTAGCTTTAGAACCATTTAGGGTCAGGGATCGGGTCGGGATCGAGCCGGGGATCGAGCCGGGGATCGAGTCTGGGATCGAGCCGGGGATCGAGTCTGGGATCGGGTCGGGATCGGGTCAGGGATCGAGTCGGGGATCTGTTCTGGGATCGGGTCAGGGATCGAGTCGGCGATCCAGTCAGGGATCGGGTGAGGGGATCGAGTCGGGGATCGGGTCAGGGATCTAGTCAGGGATCGGGTCGGGATCGGGCCGGGGATCGGGCCAGGGATCGGGATAGGGATCGGGTTATGGTTATGGTTAGGGTTCGGGTTAGGGTTATGGTTAGGGTTAGGGTTAGGGTTAGGGTTAGGGTTAGGGTTAGGGTTAGGGTTAGGGTTAGCTTTAGAACCATTTAGGGTCAGGGATCGGGTCGGGATCGAGCCGGGGATCGAGCCGGGGATCGAGTCTGGGATCGAGTCGGGGATCTAGTCAGGGATCGGGTCGGGATCGGGTCAGGGATCGAGTCGGGGATCTGTTCTGGGATCGGGTCAGGGATCGAGTCGGCGATCCAGTCAGGGATCGGGTGAGGGGATCGAGTCGGGGATCGGGTCAGGGATCTAGTCAGGGATCGGGTCGGGATCGGGCCGGGGATCGGGCCAGGGATCGGGATAGGGATCGGGTTATGGTTATGGTTAGGGTTCGGGTTAGGGTTATGGTTAGGGTTAGGGTTAGGGTTAGGGTTAGCTTTAGAACCATTTAGGGTCAGGGATCGGGTCGGGATCGAGTCTGGGATCGAGTCGGGGATCGGGTCAGGGATCTAGTCAGGGATCGAGTCAGGGGATCGAGTCTGGGATCGAGTCTGGGATCTAGTCAGGGATCGGGTCAGGGATCGAGTCGGCGATCCAGTCAGGGATCGGGTGAGGGGATCGAGTCGGGGATCGGGTCAGGGATCTAGTCAGGGATAGGGTCGGGATCGGGCCGGGGATCGGGCCAGGGATCGGGATAGGGATCGGGTTATGGTTATGGTTATGGTTAGGGTTAGGGTTAGGGTTAGGGTTAGGGTTAGGGTTAGCTTTAGAACCATTTAGGGTCAGGGATCGGGTCGGGATCGAGTCTGGGATCGAGTCGGGGATCGGGTCAGGGATCTAGTCAGGGATCGGGTGAGGGGATCGAGTCGGGGATCGAGTCGGGGATCGGGTCAGGGATCGGGTCAGGGATCGAGTCGGGGATCTGTTCTGGGATCGGGTCAGGGATCGAGTCGGCGATCCAGTCAGGGATCGGGTGAGGGGATCGAGTCGGGGATCGGGTCAGGGATCTAGTCAGGGATCGGGTCGGGATCGGGCCGGGGATCGGGCCAGGGATCGGGATAGGGATCGGGTTATGGTTAGGGTTAGGGTTAGGGTTAGGGTTAGGGTTAGGGTTAGGGTTAGGGTTAGGGTTAGCTTTAGAACCATTTAGGGTCAGGGATCGGGTCGGGATCGAGTCTGGGATCGAGTCGGGGATCGGGTCAGGGATCTAGTCAGGGATCGGGTGAGGGGATCGAGTCTGGGATCGAGTCGGGGATCTAGTCAGGGATCGGGTCAGGGATCGAGTCAGGGATCGGGTCGGGATCGGGATAGGGATCGGGTTATGGTTAGGGTTAGGGTTAGGGTTAGGGTTAGGGTTAGGGTTAGCTTTAGAACCATTTAGGGTCAGGGATCGGGTCGGGATCGAGTCTGGGATCGAGTCGGGGATCGGGTCAGGGATCTAGTCAGGGATCGGGTGAGGGGATCGAGTCTGGGATCGAGTCGGGCATCTAGTCAGGGATCGAGTGAGGGGATCGGGTCAGGGATCGAGTCGGGGATCTGTTCTGGGATCGGGTCAGGGATCGAGTCGGTGATCCAGTCAGGGATCGGGTGAGGGGATCGAGTCGGGGATCGGGTCAGGGATCTAGTCAGGGATCGGGTCGGGATCGGGCCGGGGATCGGGCCAGGGATCGGGATAGGGATCGGGTTATGGTTATGGTTAGGGTTAGGGTTATGGTTAGGGTTAGGGTTAGGGTTAGGGTTAGGGTTAGGGTTAGGGTTATGGTTAGGGTTAGGGTTATGATTAGGGTTAGGGTTAGGGTCAGGGTCAGGGTTAGGGTTAGGGTTAGGGTTAGGGTTAGCTTTAGAACCATTTAGGGTCAGGGATCGGGTCGGGATCGAGTCCGGGATCGAGTCGGGGATCGGGTCAGGGATCTAGTCAGGGATCGGGTGAGGGGATCGAGTCGGGGATCGGGTCAGGGATCTAGTCAGGGATCGGGTCGGGATCGGGCCTGGGATCGGGCCAGGGATCGGGATAGGGATCGGGTTATGGTTATGGTTATGGTTAGGGTTATGGTTATGGTTAGGGTTAGGGTTATGGTTAGGGTTAGGGTTAGGGTTAGGGTTAGGGTTAGGGTTAGCTTTAGAACCATTTAGGGTCAGGGATCGGGTCGGGATCGAGTCTGGGATCGAGTCGGGGATCGGGTCAGGGATCTAGTCAGGGATCGGGTGAGGGGATCGAGTCTGGGATCGAGTCGGGGATCTAGTCAGGGATCGAGTGAGGGGATCGAGTCGGGGATCTGTTCTGGGATCGGGTCAGGGATCGAGTCGGCGATCCAGTCAGGGATCGGGTGAGGGGATCGAGTCGGGGATCGGGTCAGGGATCTAGTCAGGGATCGGGTCGGGATCGGGCCGGGGATCGGGCCAGGGATCGGTTTAGGGATCGGGTTATGGTTATGGTTATGGTTAGGGTTAGGGTTAGGGTTAGGGTTAGGGTTAGGGTTAGCTTTAGAACCATTTAGGGTCAGGGATCGGGTCGGGATCGAGTCTGGGATCGAGTCGGGGATCGGGTCAGGGATCTAGTCAGGGATCGGGTGAGGGGATCGAGTCTGGGATCGAGTCTGGGATCGGGTCAGGGATCGAGTCGGGGATCTGTTCTGGGATCGGGTCAGGGATCGAGTCGGTGATCCAGTCAGGGATCGGGTGAGGGGATCGAGTCGGGGATCGGGTCAGGGATCTAGTCAGGGATCGGGTCGGGATCGGGCCGGGGATCGGGCCAGGGATCGGGATAGGGATCGGGTTATGGTTATGGTTAGGGTTAGGGTTAGGGTTATGGTTAGGGTTAGGGTTATGGTTAGGGTTAGGGTTAGGGTTAGGGTTAGGGTTATGGTTAGGGTTAGGGTTATGGTTAGGGTTAGGGTTAGGGTCAGGGTCAGGGTTAGGGTTAGGGTTAGGGTTAGGGTTAGCTTTAGAACCATTTAGGGTCAGGGATCGGGTCGGGATCGAGTCCGGGATCGAGTCGGGGATCGGGTCAGGGATCTAGTCAGGGATCGGGTGAGGGGATCGAGTCGGGGATCGGGTCAGGGATCTAGTCAGGGATCGGGTCGGGATCGGGCCTGGGATCGGGCCAGGGATCGGGATAGGGATCGGGTTATGGTTATGGTTATGGTTAGGGTTAGGGTTAGGGTTAGGGTTAGGGTTAGGGTTAGGGTTAGGGTTAGGGTTAGGGTTAGGGTTAGGGTTAGGGTTAGGGTTAGGGTTAGGGTTAGGGTTAGGGTTAGGGTTAGGGTTAGGGTTAGGGTTAGGGTTATGGTTAGGGTTAGGGTTATGGTTAGGGTTAGGGTTAGGGTTAGGGTTAGCTTTAGAACCATTTAGGGTCAGGGATCGGGTCGGGATCGAGTCTGGGATCGAGTCGGGGATCGGGTCAGGGATCTAGTCAGGGATCGGGTGAGGGGATCGAGTCTGGGATCGAGTCTGGGATCGGGTCAGGGATCGAGTCTGGGATCGGGTCGGGGATCGGGTCAGGGATCTAGTCAGGGATCGGGTGAGGGGATCGAGTCTGGGATCGAGTCGGGGATCTAGTCAGGGATCGGGTCAGGGATCGAGTCGGGGATCTGTTCTGGGATCGGGTCAGGGATCGAATCGGCGATCCAGTCAGGGATCGGGTGAGGGGATCGAGTCGGGGATCGGGTCAGGGATCTAGTCAGGGATCGGGTCGGGATCGGG
>NW_027118479.1:170000-187500 GCF_036417845.1 Apteryx mantelli
CGGGTGAGGGGATCGAGTCGGGGATCGGGTCAGGGATCTAGTCAGGGATCGGGTCGGGATCGGGCCGGGGATCGGGCCAGGGATCGGGATAGGGATCGGGTTATGGTTATGGTTAGGGTTCGGGTTAGGGTTATGGTTAGGGTTAGGGTTATGGTTAGGGTTAGGGTTAGGGTTAGGGTTAGGGTTAGGGTTAGCTTTAGAACCATTTAGGGTCAGGGATCGGGTCGGGATCGAGTCGGGGATCGAGTCGGGGATCGAGTCTGGGATCTAGTCAGGGATCGGGTCGGGATCGGGTCAGGGATCGAGTCGGGGATCTGTTCTGGGATCGGGTCAGGGATCGAGTCGGCGATCCAGTCAGGGATCGGGTGAGGGGATCGAGTCGGGGATCGGGTCAGGGATCTAGTCAGGGATCTGGTCGGGATCGGGCCGGGGATCGGGCCAGGGATCGGGATAGGGAGCGGGTTATGGTTATGGTTAGGGTTAGGGTTAGGGTTATGGTTAGGGTTAGGGTTATGGTTAGGGTTAGGGTTAGGGTTAGGGTTAGGGTTAGGGTTAGGGTTAGGGTTAGCTTTAGAACCATTTAGGGTCAGGGATCGGGTCGGGATCGAGTCTGGGATCGAGTCGGGGATCGGGTCAGGGATCTAGTCAGGGATCGGGTGAGGGGATCGAGTCTGGGATCGAGTCGGGGATCTAGTCAGGGATCGGGTCAGGGATCGAGTCGCGGATCTGTTCTGGGATCGGGTCAGGGATCGAGTCGGCGATCCAGTCAGGGATCGGGTGAGGGGATCGAGTCGGGGATCGGGTCAGGGATCTAGTCAGGGATCGGGATAGGGATCGGGTTATGGTTATGGTTATGGTTAGGGTTAGGGTTATGGTTATGGTTAGGGTTAGGGTTAGGGTTAGGGTTAGGGTTAGGGTTAGGGTTAGGGTTAGGGTTAGCTTTAGAACCATTTAGGGTCAGGGATCGGGTCGGGATCGAGTCGGGGATCGAGTCGGGGATCGGGTCAGGGATCTAGTCAGGGATCGGGTGAGGGGATCGAGTCTGGGATCGAGTCTGGGATCTAGTCAGGGATCGGGTCAGGGATCGAGTCGGGGATCTGTTCTGGGATCGGGTCAGGGATCGAGTCGGCGATCCAGTCAGGGATCGGGTGAGGGGATCGAGTCGGGGATCGGGTCAGGGATCTAGTCAGGGATCGGGTCGGGATCGGGCCGGGGATCGGGCCAGGGATCGGGATAGGGATCGGGTTATGGTTATGGTTAGGGTTATGGTTAGGGTTATGGTTAGGGTTAGGGTTATGGTTAGGGTTAGGGTTAGGGTTAGGGTTAGGGTTAGGGTTAGGGTTAGGGTTAGCTTTAGAACCATTTAGGGTCAGGGATCGGGTCGGGATCGAGTCGGGGATCGAGTCTGGGATCGGGTCAGGGATCTAGTCAGGGATCGGGTGAGGGGATCGAGTCTGGGATCGAGTCTGGGATCTAGTCAGGGATCGGGTCAGGGATCGAGTCGGGGGTCTGTTCTGGGATCGGGTCAGGGATCGAGTCGGCGATCCAGTCAGGGATCGGGTGAGGGGATCGAGTCGGGGATCGGGTCAGGGATCTAGTCAGGGATCGGGTCGGGATCGGGCCGGGGATCGGGCCAGGGATCGGGATAGGGATCGGGTTATGATTAGGGTTAGGGTTAGGGTTAGGGTTAGGGTTAGGGTTAGGGTTAGGGTTAGGGTTAGGGTTATGGTTAGGGTTAGCTTTAGAACCATTTAGGGTCAGGGATCGGGTCGGGATCGAGTCTGGGATCGAGTCGGGGATCGGGTCAGGGATCTAGTCAGGGATCGGGTGAGGGGATCGAGTCTGGGATCGAGTCGGGGATCTAGTCAGGGATCGGGTCAGGGATCGAGTCGGGGATCTGTTCTGGGATCGGGTCAGGGATCGAGTCGGCAATCCAGTCAGGGATCGGGTGAGGGGATCGAGTCGGGGATCGGGTCAGGGGTCTAGTCAGGGATCGGGTCGGGATCGGGCCGGGGATCGGGCCAGGGATCGGGATAGGGATCGGGTTATGGTTATGGTTAGGGTTCGGGTTAGGGTTATGGTTAGGGTTAGGGTTAGGGTTAGGGTTAGGGTTAGGGTTAGGGTTAGGGTTAGCTTTAGAACCATTTAGGGTCAGGGATCGGGTCGGGATCGAGCCGGGGATCGAGCCGGGGTTCGAGTCGGGGATCGAGTCGGGGATCTAGTCAGGGATCGGGTCGGGATCGGGTCAGGGATCGAGTCGGGGATCTGTTCTGGGATCGGGTCAGGGATCGAGTCGGCGATCCAGTCAGGGATCGGGTGAGGGGATCGAGTCGGGGATCGGGTCAGGGATCTAGTCAGGGATCGGGTCGGGATCGGGCCGGGGATCGGGCCAGGGATCGGGATAGGGATCGGGTTATGGTTATGGTTAGGGTTCGGGTTACGGTTATGGTTAGGGTTAGGGTTATGGTTAGGGTTAGGGTTAGGGTTAGGGTTAGGGTTAGGTTTAGGGTTAGCTTTAGAACCATTTAGGGTCAGGGATCGGGTCGGGATCGAGTCGGGGATCGAGTGAGGGGATCGAGTCTGGGATCGAGTCTGGGATCTAGTCGGGGATCTAGTCGGGATCGGGTCAGGGATCGAGTCGGGGATCTGTTCTGGGATCGGGTCAGGGATCGAGTCGGCGATCCAGTCAGGGATCGGGTGAGGGGATCGAGTCGGGGATCGGGTCAGGGATCTAGTCAGGGATCGGGTCGGGATCGGGCCGGGGATCGGGCCAGGGATCGGGATAGGGATCGGGTTATGGTTATGGTTAGGGTTCGGGTTAGGGTTATGGTTAGGGTTAGGGTTATGGTTAGGGTTAGGGTTAGGGTTAGGGTTAGGGTTAGGGTTAGGGTTAGCTTTAGAACCATTTAGGGTCAGGGATCGGGTCAGGGATCGGGTCGGGATCTGTTCTGGGATCGAGTCGGGGATCGGGTCAGGGATCTACTCAGGGATCGGGTGAGGGGATCGGGCCGGGGATCGGGCCAGGGATCGGGTCAGGGATCGAGTCGGGGATCTGTTCTGGGATCGGGTCAGGGATCGAGTCGGCGATCCAGTCAGGGATCGGGTGAGGGGATCGAGTCGGGGATCGGGTCAGGGATCTAGTCAGGGATCGGGTCGGGATCGGGCCGGGGATCGGGCCAGGGATCGGGATAGGGATCGGGTTATGGTTATGGTTAGGGTTCGGGTTAGGGTTATGGTTAGGGTTAGGGTTATGGTTAGGGTTAGGGTTAGGGTTAGGGTTAGGGTTAGGGTTAGGGTTAGGGTTAGGGTTAGGGTTAGGGTTAGGGTTAGCTTTAGAACCATTTAGGGTCAGGGATCGGGTCGGGATCGAGCCGGGGATCGAGCCGGGGATCGAGTCTGGGATCGAGTCAGGGATCTAGTCAGGGATCGGGTCGGGATCGGGTCAGGGATCGAGTCGGGGATCTGTTCTGGGATCGGGTCAGGGATCGAGTCGGCGATCCAGTCAGGGATCGGGTGAGGGGATCGAGTCGGGGATCGGGTCAGGGATCTAGTCAGGGATCGGGTCGGGATCGGGCCGGGGATCGGGCCAGGGATCGGGATAGGGATCGGGTTATGGTTATGGTTAGGGTTCGGGTTAGGGTTAGGGTTAGGGTTAGGGTTATGGTTAGGGTTAGGGTTAGGGTTAGGGTTAGGGTTAGGGTTAGGGTTAGCTTTAGAACCATTTAGGGTCAGGGATCGGGTCGGGATCGAGTCGGGGATCGAGTCGGGGATCGAGTCTGGGATCTAGTCAGGGATCGGGTCGGGATCGGGTCAGGGATCGAGTCGGGGATCTGTTCTGGGATCGGGTCAGGGATCGAATCGGCGATCCAGTCAGGGATCGGGTGAGGGGATCGAGTCGGGGATCGGGTCAGGGATCTAGTCAGGGATCGGGTCGGGATCGGGCCGGGGATCGGGCCAGGGATCGGGATAGGGATCGGGTTATGGTTATGGTTAGGGTTCGGGTTAGGGTTATGGTTAGGGTTAGGGTTATGGTTAGGGTTAGGGTTAGGGTTAGGGTTAGGGTTAGGGTTAGCTTTAGAACCATTTAGGGTCAGGGATCGGGTCGGGATCGAGTCGGGGATCGAGTGAGGGGATCGAGTCTGGGATCGAGTCGGGGATCTAGTCAGGGATCGGGTCGGGGATCGAGTCGGGGATCTGTTCTGGGATCGGGTCAGGGATCGAGTCGGCGATCCAGTCAGGGATCGGGTGAGGGGATCGAGTCGGGGATCGGGTCAGGGATCTAGTCAGGGATCGGGTCGGGATCGGGCCGGGGATCGGGCCAGGGATCGGGATAGGGATCGGGTTATGGTTATGGTTAGGGTTCGGGTTAGGGTTATGGTTAGGGTTAGGGTTAGGGTTAGGGTTAGGGTTAGCTTTAGAACCATTTAGGGTCAGGGATCGGGTCGGGATCGAGTCGGGGATCGAGTGAGGGGATCGAGTCTGGGATCGAGTCTGGGATCTAGTCAGGGATCGGGTCGGGATCGGGTCAGGGATCGAGTCGGGGATCTGTTCTGGGATCGGGTCAGGGATCGAGTCGGCGATCCAGTCAGGGATCGGGTGAGGGGATCGAGTCGGGGATCGGGTCAGGGATCTAGTCAGGGATCGGGTCGGGATCGGGCCGGGGATCGGGCCAGGGATCGGGATAGGGATCGGGTTATGGTTATGGTTAGGGTTCGGGTTAGGGTTATGGTTAGGGTTAGGGTTAGGGTTAGGGTTAGGGTTAGGGTTAGGGTTAGGGTTAGGGTTAGCTTTAGAACCATTTAGGGTCAGGGATCGGGTCGGGATCGAGTCGGGGATCTAGTCAGGGATCGGGTCAGGGATCGAGTCGGGGATCTGTTCTGGGATCGGGTCAGGGATCGAGTCGGGGATCTGTTCTGGGATCGGGTCAGGGATCGAGTCGGCGATCCAGTCAGGGATCGGGTGAGGGGATCGAGTCGGGGATCGGGTCAGGGATCTAGTCAGGGATCGGGTCGGGATCGGGCCGGGGATCGGGCCAGGGATCGGGATAGGGATCGGGTTATGGTTATGGTTAGGGTTCGGGTTAGGGTTATGGTTAGGGTTAGGGTTAGGGTTAGGGTTAGGGTTAGGGTTAGCTTTAGAACCATTTAGGGTCAGGGATCGGGTCGGGATCGAGTCGGGGATCGAGTGAGGGGATCGAGTCTGGGATCGAGTCGGGGATCTAGTCAGGGATCGGGTCGGGATCGGGTCAGGGATCGAGTCGGGGATCTGTTCTGGGATCGGGTGAGGGGATCGAGTCGGCGATCCAGTCAGGGATCGGGTGAGGGGATCGAGTCGGGGATCGGGTCAGGGATCTAGTCAGGGATCGGGTCGGGATCGGGCCGGGGATCGGGCCAGGGATCGGGATAGGGATCGGGTTATGGTTATGGTTAGGGTTCGGGTTAGGGTTATGGTTAGGGTTAGGGTTAGGGTTAGGGTTAGGGTTAGGGTTAGGGTTAGGGTTAGGGTTAGCTTTAGAACCATTTAGGGTCAGGGATCGGGTCGGGATCGAGTCGGGGATCGAGTGAGGGGATCGAGTCGTGGATCGAGTCGGGGATCTAGTCAGGGATCGGGTCCGGATCGGGTCAGGGATCGAGTCGGGGATCTGTTCTGGGATCGGGTCAGGGATCGAGTCGGTGATCCAGTCAGGGATCGGGTGAGGGGATCGAGTCTGGGATCGAGTCTGGGATCTAGTCAGGGATCGGGTCAGGGATCGAGTCGGCGATCCAGTCAGGGATCGGGTGAGGGGATCGAGTCGGGGATCGGGTCAGGGATCTAGTCAGGGATCGGGTCGGGATCGGGCCGGGGATCGGGCCAGGGATCGGGATAGGGATCGGGTTATGGTTATGGTTAGGGTTAGGGTTATGGTTAGGGTTAGGGTTATGGTTAGGGTTAGGGTTATGGTTATGGTTAGGGTTAGGGTTAGGGTTAGGGTTAGGGTTAGGGTTAGGGTTAGCTTTAGAACCATTTAGGGTCAGGGATCGGGTCGGGATCGAGTCTGGGATCGAGTCTGGGATCGGGTCAGGGATCTAGTCAGGGATCGGGTGAGGGGATCGAGTCTGGGATCGAGTCGGGGATCTAGTCAGGGATCGGGTCCGGATCGGGTCAGGGATCGAGTCGGGGATCTGTTCTGGGATCGGGTCAGGGATCGAGTCGGTGATCCAGTCAGGGATCGGGTGAGGGGATCGAGTCGGGGATCGGGTCAGGGATCTAGTCAGGGATCGGGTCGGGATCGGGCCGGGGATCGGGCCAGGGATCGGGATAGGGATCGGGTTATGGTTATGGTTATGGTTATGGTTATGGTTAGGGTTAGGGTTATGGTTAGGGTTAGGGTTATGGTTATGGTTAGGGTTAGGGTTAGGGTTAGGGTTAGGGTTAGGGTTAGGGTTAGCTTTAGAACCATTTAGGGTCAGGGATCGGGTCGGGATCGAGTCTGGGATCGGGTCAGGAATCTAGTCAGGGATCGGGTGAGGGGATCGAGTCTGGGATCGAGTCGGGGATCTAGTCAGGGATCTAGTCAGGGATCGGGTCCGGATCGGGTCAGGGATCGAGTCGGGGATCTGTTCTGGGATCGGGTCAGGGATCGAGTCGGGGATCCAGTCAGGGATCGGGTGAGGGGATCGAGTCGGGGATCGGGTCAGGGATCTAGTCAGGGATCGGGTGAGGGGATCGAGTCTGGGATCGAGTCGGGGATCTAGTCAGGCATCGGGTCCGGATCGGGTCAGGGATCGAGTCGGGGATCTGTTCTGGGATCGGGTCAGGTATCGAGTCGGGGATCCAGTCAGGGATCGGGTGAGGGGATCGAGTCGGGGATCGGGTCAGGGATCTAGTCAGGGATCGGGTCGGGATCGGGCCGGAAATCGGGCCAGGGATCGGGATAGGGATCGGGTTATGGTTATGGTTATGGTTATGGTTAGGGTTAGGGTTAGGGTTAGGGTTATGGTTAGGGTTAGGGTTAGGGTTAGGGTTAGCTTTAGAACCATTTAGGGTCAGGGATCGGGTCGGGATCGAGTCTGGGATCGAGTCGGGGATCTAGTCAGGGATCGGGTCCGGATCGGGTCAGGGATCGAGTCGGGGATCTGTTCTGGGATCGGGTCAGGGATCGAGTCGGTGATCCAGTCAGGGATCGGGTGAGGGGATCGAGTCGGGGATCGGGTCAGGGATCTAGTCAGGGATCGGGTCGGGATCGGGCCGGGGATCGGGCCAGGGATCGGGATAGGGATCGGGTTATGGTTATGGTTAGGGTTAGGGTTATGGTTAGGGTTAGGGTTAGGGTTATGGTTAGGGTTAGGGTTAGGGTTAGGGTTAGGGTTAGGGTTAGGGTTAGGGTTAGGGTTAGCTTTAGAACCATTTAGGGTCAGGGATCGGGTCGGGATCGAGTCTGGGATCGAGTCTGGGATCGGGTCAGGGATCTAGTCAGGGATCGGGTGAGGGGATCGAGTCTGGGGTCGAGTCGGGGATCTGTTCTGGGATCGGGTCAGGGATCGAGTCGGTGATCCAGTCAGGGATCGGGTGAGGGGATCGAGTCGGGGATCGGGTCAGGGATCTAGTCAGGGATCGGGTCGGGATCGGGCCGGGGATCGGGCCAGGGATCGGGATAGGGATCGGGTTATGGTTATGGTTATGGTTATGGTTATGGTTAGGGTTAGGGTTAGGGTTAGGGTTAGGGTTATGGTTATGGTTAGGGTTAGGGTTAGGGTTAGGGTTAGGGTTAGGGTTAGGGTTATGGTTATGGTTAGGGTTAGGGTTAGGGTTAGGGTTAGGGTTAGGGTTAGGGTTAGGGTTAGCTTTAGAACCATTTAGGGTCAGGGATCGGGTCGGGATCGAGTCTGGGATCGAGTCTGGTATCGGGTCAGGGATCTAGTCAGGGATCGGGTGAGGGGATCGAGTCTGGGGTCGAGTCGGGGATCTAGTCAGGGATCGGGTCCGGATCGGGTCAGGGATCGAGTCGGGGATCTGTTCTGGGATCGGGTCAGGGATCGAGTCGGTGATCCAGTCAGGGATCGGGTGAGGGGATCGAGTCGGGGATCGGGTCAGGGATCTAGTCAGGGATCGGGTCGGGATCGGGCCGGGGATCGGGCCAGGGATCGGGATAGGGATCGGGTTATGGTTATGGTTATGGTTATGGTTATGGTTAGGGTTAGGGTTATGGTTAGGGTTAGGGTTATGGTTAGGGTTAGGGTTAGGGTTAGGGTTAGGGTTAGGGTTAGGGTTAGGGTTAGGGTTAGGGTTAGGGTTAGCTTTAGAACCATTTAGGGTCAGGGATCGGGTCGGGATCGAGTCTGGGATCGAGTCTGGTATCGGGTCAGGGATCTAGTCAGGGATCGGGTGAGGGGATCGAGTCTGGGGTCGAGTCGGGGATCTAGTCAGGGATCGGGTCCGGATCGGGTCAGGGATCGAGTCGGGGATCTGTTCTGGGATCGGGTCAGGGATCGAGTCGGTGATCCAGTCAGGGATCGGGTGAGGGGATCGAGTCGGGGATCGGGTCAGGGATCTAGTCAGGGATCGGGTCGGGATCGGGCCGGGGATCGGGCCAGGGATCGGGATAGGGATCGGGTTATGGTTATGGTTAGGGTTAGGGTTATGGTTAGGGTTAGGGTTAGGGTTATGGTTAGGGTTAGGGTTAGGGTTAGGGTTAGGGTTAGGGTTAGGGTTAGGGTTAGGGTTAGGGTTAGCTTTAGAACCATTTAGGGTCAGGGATCGGGTCGGGATCGAGTCTGGGATCGAGTCTGGGATCGGGTCAGGGATCTAGTCAGGGATCGGGTGAGGGGATCGAGTCTGGGGTCGAGTCGGGGATCTAGTCAGGGATCGGGTCGGGATCGGGTCGGGGATCTGTTCTGGGATCGGGTCAGGGATCGAGTCGGCGATCCAGTCAGGGATCGGGTGAGGGGATCGAGTCGGGGATCGGGTCAGGGATCTAGTCAGGGATCGGGTCGGGATCGGGCCGGGGATCGGGCCAGGGATCGGGATAGGGATCGGGTTATGGTTATGGTTATGGTTATGGTTATGGTTAGGGTTAGGGTTAGGGTTAGGGTTAGGGTTAGGGTTAGGGTTAGCTTTAGAACCATTTAGGGTCAGGGATCGGGTCGGGATCGAGTCTGGGATCGAGTCGGGGATCGGGTCAGGGATCTAGTCAGGGATCGGGTGAGGGGATCGAGTCTGGGATCTAGTCAGGGATCGGGTCAGGGATCGAGTCGGCGATCCAGTCAGGGATCGGGTGAGGGGATCGAGTCGGGGATCGGGTCAGGGATCTAGTCAGGGATAGGGTCGGGATCGGGCCGGGGATCGGGCCAAGGATCGGGATAGGGATCGGGTTATGGTTATGGTTATGGTTAGGGTTAGGGTTAGGGTTAGGGTTAGGGTTAGGGTTAGGGTTAGCTTTAGAACCATTTAGGGTCAGGGATCGGGTTGGGATCGAGTCTGGGATCGAGTCGGGGATCGGGTCAGGGATCTAGTCAGGGATCGGGTGAGGGGATCGAGTCTGGGATCGAGTCTGGGATCTAGTCAGGGATCGGGTCAGGGATCGAGTCGGCGATCCAGTCAGGGATCGGGTGAGGGGATCGAGTCGGGGATCGGGTCAGGGATCTAGTCAGGGATCGGGTCGGGATCGGGCCGGGGATCGGGCCAGGGATCGGGATAGGGATCGGGTTATGGTTATGGTTAGGGTTCGGGTTAGGGTTATGGTTAGGGTTAGGGTTATGGTTAGGGTTAGGGTTAGGGTTAGGGTTAGGGTTAGGGTTAGGGTTAGCTTTAGAACCATTTAGGGTCAGGGATCGGGTCGGGATCGAGTCGGGGATCGAGTCGGGGATCGAGTCTGGGATCTAGTCAGGGATCGGGTCGGGATCGGGTCAGGGATCGAGTCGGGGATCTGTTCTGGGATCGGGTCAGGGATCGAGTCGGCGATCCAGTCAGGGATCGGGTGAGGGGATCGAGTCGGGGATCGGGTCAGGGATCTAGTCAGGGATCTGGTCGGGATCGGGCCGGGGATCGGGCCAGGGATCGGGATAGGGAGCGGGTTATGGTTATGGTTAGGGTTAGGGTTAGGGTTATGGTTAGGGTTAGGGTTATGGTTAGGGTTAGGGTTAGGGTTAGGGTTAGGGTTAGGGTTAGGGTTAGGGTTAGCTTTAGAACCATTTAGGGTCAGGGATCGGGTCGGGATCGAGTCTGGGATCGGGTCGGGGATCGGGTCAGGGATCTAGTCAGGGATCGGGTGAGGGGATCGAGTCTGGGATCGAGTCTGGGATCTAGTCAGGGATCGGGTCAGGGATCGAGTCGCGGATCTGTTCTGGGATCGGGTCAGGGATCGAGTCGGCGATCCAGTCAGGGATCGGGTGAGGGGATCGAGTCGGGGATCGGGTCAGGGATCTAGTCAGGGATCGGGTCGGGATCGGGCCGGGGATCGGGCCAGGGATCGGGATAGGGATCGGGTTATGGTTATGGTTAGGGTTATGGTTAGGGTTATGGTTAGGGTTAGGGTTATGGTTAGGGTTAGGGTTAGGGTTAGGGTTAGGGTTAGGGTTAGGGTTAGCTTTAGAACCATTTAGGGTCAGGGATCGGGTCGGGATCGAGTCTGGGATCGAGTCTGGGATCTAGTCAGGGATCGGGTCAGGGATCGAGTCGGGGGTCTGTTCTGGGATCGGGTCAGGGATCGAGTCGGCGATCCAGTCAGGGATCGGGTGAGGGGATCGAGTCGGGGATCGGGTCAGGGATCTAGTCAGGGATCGGGTCGGGATCGGGCCGGGGATCGGGCCAGGGATCGGGATAGGGATCGGGTTATGATTATGGTTAGGGTTAGGGTTAGGGTTATGGTTAGGGTTAGGGTTAGGGTTAGGGTTAGGGTTAGGGTTAGGGTTATGGTTAGGGTTAGCTTTAGAACCATTTAGGGTCAGGGATCGGGTCGGGATCGAGTCTGGGATCGAGTCGGGGATCGGGTCAGGGATCTAGTCAGGGATCGGGTGAGGGGATCGAGTCTGGGATCGAGTCGGGGATCTAGTCAGGGATCGGGTCAGGGATCGAGTCGGGGATCTGTTCTGGGATCGGGTCAGGGATCGAGTCGGCGATCCAGTCAGGGATCGGGTGAGGGGATCGAGTCGGGGATCGGGTCAGGGGTCTAGTCAGGGATCGGGTCGGGATCGGGCCGGGGATCGGGCCAGGGATCGGGATAGGGATCGGGTTATGGTTATGGTTAGGGTTCGGGTTAGGGTTATGGTTAGGGTTAGGGTTAGGGTTAGGGTTAGGGTTAGGGTTAGGGTTAGGGTTAGGGTTAGCTTTAGAACCATTTAGGGTCAGGGATCGGGTCGGGATCGAGCCGGGGATCGAGCCGGGGTTCGAGTCGGGGATCGAGTCGGGGATCTAGTCAGGGATCGGGTCGGGATCGGGTCAGGGATCGAGTCGGGGATCTGTTCTGGGATCGGTCAGGGATCGAGTCGGCGATCCAGTCAGGGATCGGGTGAGGGGATCGAGTCGGGGATCGGGTCAGGGATCTAGTCAGGGATCGGGTCGGGATCGGGCCGGGGATCGGGCCAGGGATCGGGATAGGGATCGGGTTATGGTTATGGTTAGGGTTCGGGTTACGGTTATGGTTAGGGTTAGGGTTAGGGTTAGGGTTAGGGTTAGGGTTAGGGTTAGGTTTAGGGTTAGCTTTAGAACCATTTAGGGTCAGGGATCGGGTCGGGATCGAGTCGGGGATCGAGTGAGGGGATCGAGTCTGGGATCGAGTCTGGGATCTAGTCGGGGATCTAGTCGGGATCGGGTCAGGGATCGAGTCGGGGATCTGTTCTGGGATCGGGTCAGGGATCGAGTCGGCGATCCAGTCAGGGATCGGGTGAGGGGATCGAGTCGGGGATCGGGTCAGGGATCTAGTCAGGGATCGGGTCGGGATCGGGCCGGGGATCGGGCCAGGGATCGGGATAGGGATCGGGTTATGGTTATGGTTAGGGTTAGGGTTATGGTTAGGGTTAGGGTTAGGGTTAGGGTTATGGTTAGGGTTAGGGTTAGGGTTAGGGTTAGGGTTAGGGTTAGCTTTAGAACCATTTAGGGTCAGGGATCGGGTCGGGATCGAGTCTGGGATCGGGTCTGGGATCGGGTCAGGGATCGGGTGAGGGGATCGAGTCTGGGATCGAGTCTGGGATCTAGTCAGGGATCGGGTCCGGATCGGGTCAGGGATCGAGTCGGGGATCTGTTCTGGGATCGGGTCAGGGATCGAGTCGGTGATCCAGTCAGGGATCGGGTGAGGGGATCGAGTCGGGGATCGGGTCAGGGATCTAGTCAGGGATCGGGTCGGGATCGGGCCGGGGATCGGGCCAGGGATCGGGATAGGGATCGGGTTATGGTTATGGTTAGGGTTAGGGTTATGGTTAGGGTTAGGGTTAGGGTTATGGTTAGGGTTAGGGTTAGGGTTAGGGTTAGGGTTAGGGTTAGGGTTAGGGTTAGCTTTAGAACCATTTAGGGTCAGGGATCGGGTCGGGATCGAGTCTGGGATCGAGTCTGGGATCGGGTCAGGGATCTAGTCAGGGATCGGGTGAGGGGATCGAGTCTGGGATCGAGTCGGGGATCTAGTCAGGGATCGGGTCCGGATCGGGTCAGGGATCGAGTCGGGGATCTGTTCTGGGATCGGGTCAGGGATCGAGTCGGTGATCCAGTCAGGGATCGGGTGAGGGGATCGAGTCGGGGATCGGGTCAGGGATCTAGTCAGGGATCGGGTCGGGATCGGGCCGGGGATCGGGCCAGGGATCGGGATAGGGATCGGGTTATGGTTATGGTTAGGGTTAGGGTTATGGTTAGGGTTAGGGTTAGGGTTATGGTTAGGGTTAGGGTTAGGGTTAGGGTTAGGGTTAGGGTTAGGGTTAGGGTTAGGGTTAGGGTTAGCTTTAGAACCATTTAGGGTCAGGGATCGGGTCGGGATCGAGTCTGGGATCGAGTCTGGGATCGGGTCAGGGATCTAGTCAGGGATCGGGTGAGGGGATCGAGTCTGGGGTCGAGTCGGGGATCTAGTCAGGGATCGGGTCCGGATCGGGTCAGGGATCGAGTCGGGGATCTGTTCTGGGATCGGGTCAGGGATCGAGTCGGTGATCCAGTCAGGGATCGGGTGAGGGGATCGAGTCGGGGATCGGGTCAGGGATCTAGTCAGGGATCGGGTCGGGATCGGGCCGGGGATCGGGCCAGGGATCGGGATAGGGATCGGGTTATGGTTATGGTTATGGTTATGGTTATGGTTAGGGTTAGGGTTAGGGTTAGGGTTAGGGTTAGGGTTAGGGTTAGGGTTAGGGTTAGGGTTAGGGTTAGGGTTAGGGTTAGGGTTAGGGTTAGGGTTATGGTTAGGGTTAGGGTTAGGGTTAGGGTTAGGGTTAGGGTTAGGGTTAGGGTTAGGGTTAGGGTTAGGGTTAGCTTTAGAACCATTTAGGGTCAGGGATCGGGTCGGGATCGAGTCTGGGATCGAGTCTGGTATCGGGTCAGGGATCTAGTCAGGGATCGGGTGAGGGGATCGAGTCTGGGGTCGAGTCGGGGATCTAGTCAGGGATCGGGTCCGGATCGGGTCAGGGATCGAGTCGGGGATCTGTTCTGGGATCGGGTCAGGGATCGAGTCGGTGATCCAGTCAGGGATCGGGTGAGGGGATCGAGTCGGGGATCGGGTCAGGGATCTAGTCAGGGATCGGGTCGGGATCGGGCCGGGGATCGGGCCAGGGATCGGGATAGGGATCGGGTTATGGTTATGGTTATGGTTATGGTTATGGTTAGGGTTAGGGTTAGGGTTAGGGTTATGGTTATGGTTAGGGTTAGGGTTAGGGTTAGGGTTAGGGTTAGGGTTAGGGTTAGCTTTAGAACCATTTAGGGTCAGGGATCGGGTCGGGATCGAGTCTGGGATCGAGTCGGGGATCGGGTCAGGGATCTAGTCAGGGATCGGGTGAGGGGATCGAGTCTGGGATCGAGTCTGGGATCGGGTCAGGGATCGAGTCAGGGATCGAGTCGGGGATCTGTTCTGGGATCGGGTCAGGGATCGAGTCGGCGATCCAGTCAGGGATCGGGTGAGGGGATCGAGTCGGGGATCTGGTCAGGGATCTAGTCAGGGATCGGGTCGGGATCGGGCCGGGGATCGGGCCAGGGATCGGGATAGGGATCGGGTTATGGTTATGGTTATGGTTATGGTTATGGTTAGGGTTAGGGTTAGGGTTAGGGTTAGGGTTAGGGTTAGGGTTAGCTTTAGAACCATTTAGGGTCAGGGATCGGGTCGGGATCGAGTCTGGGATCGAGTCGGGGATCGGGTCAGGGATCTAGTCAGGGATCGGGTGAGGGGATCGAGTCTGGGATCTAGTCAGGGATCGGGTCAGGGATCGAGTCGGCGATCCAGTCAGGGATCGGGTGAGGGGATCGAGTCGGGGATCGGGTCAGGGATCTAGTCAGGGATAGGGTCGGGATCGGGCCGGGGATCGGGCCAAGGATCGGGATAGGGATCGGGTTATGGTTATGGTTATGGTTAGGGTTAGGGTTAGGGTTAGGGTTAGGGTTAGGGTTAGGGTTAGGGTTAGGGTTAGCTTTAGAACCATTTAGGGTCAGGGATCGGGTCGGGATCGAGTCTGGGATCGGGTCTGGGATCGGGTCAGGGATCTAGTCAGGGATCGGGTGAGGGGATCGAGTCTGGGATCGAGTCGGGGATCTAGTCAGGGATCGGGTCAGGGATCGAGTCGCGGATCTGTTCTGGGATCGGGTCAGGGATCGAGTCGGCGATCCAGTCAGGGATCGGGTGAGGGGATCGAGTCGGGGATCGGGTCAGGGATCTAGTCAGGGATCGGGATAGGGATCGGGTTATGGTTATGGTTATGGTTAGGGTTAGGGTTATGGTTATGGTTAGGGTTAGGGTTAGGGTTAGGGTTAGGGTTAGGGTTAGGGTTAGGGTTAGGGTTAGCTTTAGAACCATTTAGGGTCAGGGATCGGGTCGGGATCGAGTCGGGGATCGAGTCGGGGATCGGGTCAGGGATCTAGTCAGGGATCGGGTGAGGGGATCGAGTCTGGGATCGAGTCTGGGATCTAGTCAGGGATCGGGTCAGGGATCGAGTCGGGGATCTGTTCTGGGATCGGGTCAGGGATCGAGTCGGCGATCCAGTCAGGGATCGGGTGAGGGGATCGAGTCGGGGATCGGGTCAGGGATCTAGTCAGGGATCGGGTCGGGATCGGGCCGGGGATCGGGCCAGGGATCGGGATAGGGATCGGGTTATGGTTATGGTTAGGGTTATGGTTAGGGTTATGGTTAGGGTTAGGGTTATGGTTAGGGTTAGGGTTAGGGTTAGGGTTAGGGTTAGGGTTAGGGTTAGGGTTAGCTTTAGAACCATTTAGGGTCAGGGATCGGGTCGGGATCGAGTCGGGGATCGAGTCTGGGATCGGGTCAGGGATCTAGTCAGGGATCGGGTGAGGGGATCGAGTCTGGGATCGAGTCTGGGATCTAGTCAGGGATCGGGTCAGGGATCGAGTCGGGGGTCTGTTCTGGGATCGGGTCAGGGATCGAGTCGGCGATCCAGTCAGGGATCGGGTGAGGGGATCGAGTCGGGGATCGGGTCAGGGATCTAGTCAGGGATCGGGTCGGGATCGGGCCGGGGATCGGGCCAGGGATCGGGATAGGGATCGGGTTATGATTAGGGTTAGGGTTAGGGTTAGGGTTAGGGTTAGGGTTAGGGTTAGGGTTAGGGTTAGGGTTAGGGTTAGGGTTAGCTTTAGAACCATTTAGGGTCAGGGATCGGGTCGGGATCGAGTCTGGGATCGAGTCGGGGATCGGGTCAGGGATCTAGTCAGGGATCGGGTGAGGGGATCGAGTCTGGGATCGAGTCGGGGATCTAGTCAGGGATCGGGTCAGGGATCGAGTCGGGGATCTGTTCTGGGATCGGGTCAGGGATCGAGTCGGCAATCCAGTCAGGGATCGGGTGAGGGGATCGAGTCGGGGATCGGGTCAGGGGTCTAGTCAGGGATCGGGTCGGGATCGGGCCGGGGATCGGGCCAGGGATCGGGATAGGGATCGGGTTATGGTTATGGTTAGGGTTCGGGTTAGGGTTATGGTTAGGGTTAGGGTTAGGGTTAGGGTTAGGGTTAGGGTTAGGGTTAGGGTTAGGGTTAGCTTTAGAACCATTTAGGGTCAGGGATCGGGTCGGGATCGAGCCGGGGATCGAGCCGGGGTTCGAGTCGGGGATCGAGTCGGGGATCTAGTCAGGGATCGGGTCGGGATCGGGTCAGGGATCGAGTCGGGGATCTGTTCTGGGATCGGGTCAGGGATCGAGTCGGCGATCCAGTCAGGGATCGGGTGAGGGGATCGAGTCGGGGATCGGGTCAGGGATCTAGTCAGGGATCGGGTCGGGATCGGGCCGGGGATCGGGCCAGGGATCGGGATAGGGATCGGGTTATGGTTATGGTTAGGGTTCGGGTTACGGTTATGGTTAGGGTTAGGGTTATGGTTAGGGTTAGGGTTAGGGTTAGGGTTAGGGTTAGGTTTAGGGTTAGCTTTAGAACCATTTAGGGTCAGGGATCGGGTCGGGATCGAGTCGGGGATCGAGTGAGGGGATCGAGTCTGGGATCGAGTCTGGGATCTAGTCGGGGATCTAGTCGGGATCGGGTCAGGGATCGAGTCGGGGATCTGTTCTGGGATCGGGTCAGGGATCGAGTCGGCGATCCAGTCAGGGATCGGGTGAGGGGATCGAGTCGGGGATCGGGTCAGGGATCTAGTCAGGGATCGGGTCGGGATCGGGCCGGGGATCGGGCCAGGGATCGGGATAGGGATCGGGTTATGGTTATGGTTAGGGTTCGGGTTAGGGTTATGGTTAGGGTTAGGGTTATGGTTAGGGTTAGGGTTAGGGTTAGGGTTAGGGTTAGCTTTAGAACCATTTAGGGTCAGGGATCGGGTCGGGATCGAGCCGGGGATCGAGCCGGGGATCGAGTCGGGGATCGAGTCGGGGATCTAGTCAGGGATCGGGTCGGGATCGGGTCAGGGATCGAGTCGGGGATCTGTTCTGGGATCGGTCAGGGATCGAGTCGGCGATCCAGTCAGGGATCGGGTGAGGGGATCGAGTCGGGGATCGGGTCAGGGATCTAGTCAGGGATCGGGTCGGGATCGGGCCGGGGATCGGGCCAGGGATCGGGATAGGGATCGGGTTATGGTTATGGTTAGGGTTCGGGTTAGGGTTATGGTTAGGGTTAGGGTTATGGTTAGGGTTAGGGTTAGGGTTAGGGTTAGGGTTAGGGTTAGGGTTAGCTTTAGAACCATTTAGGGTCAGGGATCGGGTCGGGATCGAGTCGGGGATCGAGTCGGGGATCGAGTCTGGGATCTAGTCAGGGATCGGGTCGGGATCGGGTCAGGGATCGAGTCGGGGATCTGTTCTGGGATCGGGTCAGGGATCGAATCGGCGATCCAGTCAGGGATCGGGTGAGGGGATCGAGTCGGGGATCGGGTCAGGGATCTAGTCAGGGATCGGGTCGGGATCGGGCC
>NW_027118479.1:192500-207500 GCF_036417845.1 Apteryx mantelli
AGTCTGGGATCGAGTCTGGGATCTAGTCAGGGATCGGGTCAGGGATCGAGTCGGCGATCCAGTCAGGGATCGGGTGAGGGGATCGAGTCGGGGATCGGGTCAGGGATCTAGTCAGGGATCGGGTCGGGATCGGGCCGGGGATCGGGCCAGGGATCGGGATAGGGATCGGGTTATGGTTATGGTTAGGGTTCGGGTTAGGGTTATGGTTAGGGTTAGGGTTATGGTTAGGGTTAGGGTTAGGGTTAGGGTTAGGGTTAGGGTTAGCTTTAGAACCATTTAGGGTCAGGGATCGGGTCGGGATCGAGTCGGGGATCGAGTCGGGGATCGAGTCTGGGATCTAGTCAGGGATCGGGTCGGGATCGGGTCAGGGATCGAGTCGGGGATCTGTTCTGGGATCGGGTCAGGGATCGAGTCGGCGATCCAGTCAGGGATCGGGTGAGGGGATCGAGTCGGGGATCGGGTCAGGGATCTAGTCAGGGATCTGGTCGGGATCGGGCCGGGGATCGGGCCAGGGATCGGGATAGGGAGCGGGTTATGGTTATGGTTAGGGTTAGGGTTAGGGTTATGGTTAGGGTTAGGGTTATGGTTAGGGTTAGGGTTAGGGTTAGGGTTAGGGTTAGGGTTAGGGTTAGGGTTAGCTTTAGAACCATTTAGGGTCAGGGATCGGGTCGGGATCGAGTCTGGGATCGAGTCGGGGATCGGGTCAGGGATCTAGTCAGGGATCGGGTGAGGGGATCGAGTCTGGGATCGAGTCGGGGATCTAGTCAGGGATCGGGTCAGGGATCGAGTCGCGGATCTGTTCTGGGATCGGGTCAGGGATCGAGTCGGCGATCCAGTCAGGGATCGGGTGAGGGGATCGAGTCGGGGATCGGGTCAGGGATCTAGTCAGGGATCGGGATAGGGATCGGGTTATGGTTATGGTTATGGTTAGGGTTAGGGTTATGGTTATGGTTAGGGTTAGGGTTAGGGTTAGGGTTAGGGTTAGGGTTAGGGTTAGGGTTAGGGTTAGCTTTAGAACCATTTAGGGTCAGGGATCGGGTCGGGATCGAGTCGGGGATCGAGTCGGGGATCGGGTCAGGGATCTAGTCAGGGATCGGGTGAGGGGATCGAGTCTGGGATCGAGTCTGGGATCTAGTCAGGGATCGGGTCAGGGATCGAGTCGGGGATCTGTTCTGGGATCGGGTCAGGGATCGAGTCGGCGATCCAGTCAGGGATCGGGTGAGGGGATCGAGTCGGGGATCGGGTCAGGGATCTAGTCAGGGATCGGGTCGGGATCGGGCCGGGGATCGGGCCAGGGATCGGGATAGGGATCGGGTTATGGTTATGGTTAGGGTTATGGTTAGGGTTATGGTTAGGGTTAGGGTTATGGTTAGGGTTAGGGTTAGGGTTAGGGTTAGGGTTAGGGTTAGGGTTAGGGTTAGCTTTAGAACCATTTAGGGTCAGGGATCGGGTCGGGATCGAGTCGGGGATCGAGTCGGGGATCGAGTCTGGGATCTAGTCAGGGATCGGGTGAGGGGATCGAGTCTGGGATCGAGTCTGGGATCTAGTCAGGGATCGGGTCAGGGATCGAGTCGGGGGTCTGTTCTGGGATCGGGTCAGGGATCGAGTCGGCGATCCAGTCAGGGATCGGGTGAGGGGATCGAGTCGGGGATCGGGTCAGGGATCTAGTCAGGGATCGGGTCGGGATCGGGCCGGGGATCGGGCCAGGGATCGGGATAGGGATCGGGTTATGATTAGGGTTAGGGTTAGGGTTAGGGTTAGGGTTAGGGTTAGGGTTAGGGTTAGGGTTAGGGTTAGGGTTATGGTTAGGGTTAGCTTTAGAACCATTTAGGGTCAGGGATCGGGTCGGGATCGAGTCTGGGATCGAGTCGGGGATCGGGTCAGGGATCTAGTCAGGGATCGGGTGAGGGGATCGAGTCTGGGATCGAGTCGGGGATCTAGTCAGGGATCGGGTCAGGGATCGAGTCGGGGATCTGTTCTGGGATCGGGTCAGGGATCGAGTCGGCAATCCAGTCAGGGATCGGGTGAGGGGATCGAGTCGGGGATCGGGTCAGGGGTCTAGTCAGGGATCGGGTCGGGATCGGGCCGGGGATCGGGCCAGGGATCGGGATAGGGATCGGGTTATGGTTATGGTTAGGGTTCGGGTTAGGGTTATGGTTAGGGTTAGGGTTAGGGTTAGGGTTAGGGTTAGGGTTAGGGTTAGGGTTAGCTTTAGAACCATTTAGGGTCAGGGATCGGGTCGGGATCGAGCCGGGGATCGAGCCGGGGTTCGAGTCGGGGATCGAGTCGGGGATCTAGTCAGGGATCGGGTCGGGATCGGGTCAGGGATCGAGTCGGGGATCTGTTCTGGGATCGGGTCAGGGATCGAGTCGGCGATCCAGTCAGGGATCGGGTGAGGGGATCGAGTCGGGGATCGGGTCAGGGATCTAGTCAGGGATCGGGTCGGGATCGGGCCGGGGATCGGGCCAGGGATCGGGATAGGGATCGGGTTATGGTTATGGTTAGGGTTCGGGTTACGGTTATGGTTAGGGTTAGGGTTATGGTTAGGGTTAGGGTTAGGGTTAGGGTTAGGGTTAGGTTTAGGGTTAGCTTTAGAACCATTTAGGGTCAGGGATCGGGTCGGGATCGAGTCGGGGATCGAGTGAGGGGATCGAGTCTGGGATCGAGTCTGGGATCTAGTCGGGGATCTAGTCGGGATCGGGTCAGGGATCGAGTCGGGGATCTGTTCTGGGATCGGGTCAGGGATCGAGTCGGCGATCCAGTCAGGGATCGGGTGAGGGGATCGAGTCGGGGATCGGGTCAGGGATCTAGTCAGGGATCGGGTCGGGATCGGGCCGGGGATCGGGCCAGGGATCGGGATAGGGATCGGGTTATGGTTATGGTTAGGGTTCGGGTTAGGGTTATGGTTAGGGTTAGGGTTATGGTTAGGGTTAGGGTTAGGGTTAGGGTTAGGGTTAGGGTTAGGGTTAGCTTTAGAACCATTTAGGGTCAGGGATCGGGTCAGGGATCGGGTCGGGATCTGTTCTGGGATCGAGTCGGGGATCGGGTCAGGGATCTACTCAGGGATCGGGTGAGGGGATCGGGCCGGGGATCGGGCCAGGGATCGGGTCAGGGATCGAGTCGGGGATCTGTTCTGGGATCGGGTCAGGGATCGAGTCGGCGATCCAGTCAGGGATCGGGTGAGGGGATCGAGTCGGGGATCGGGTCAGGGATCTAGTCAGGGATCGGGTCGGGATCGGGCCGGGGATCGGGCCAGGGATCGGGATAGGGATCGGGTTATGGTTATGGTTAGGGTTCGGGTTAGGGTTAGGGTTAGGGTTAGGGTTATGGTTAGGGTTAGGGTTAGGGTTAGGGTTAGGGTTAGGGTTAGGGTTAGGGTTAGGGTTAGGGTTAGGGTTAGCTTTAGAACCATTTAGGGTCAGGGATCGGGTCGGGATCGAGCCGGGGATCGAGCCGGGGATCGAGTCTGGGATCGAGTCGGGGATCTAGTCAGGGATCGGGTCGGGATCGGGTCAGGGATCGAGTCGGGGATCTGTTCTGGGATCGGGTCAGGGATCGAGTCGGCGATCCAGTCAGGGATCGGGTGAGGGGATCGAGTCGGGGATCGGGTCAGGGATCTAGTCAGGGATCGGGTCGGGATCGGGCCGGGGATCGGGCCAGGGATCGGGATAGGGATCGGGTTATGGTTATGGTTAGGGTTCGGGTTAGGGTTATGGTTAGGGTTAGGGTTATGGTTAGGGTTAGGGTTAGGGTTAGGGTTAGGGTTAGGGTTAGCTTTAGAACCATTTAGGGTCAGGGATCGGGTCGGGATCGAGTCGGGGATCGAGTCGGGGATCGAGTCTGGGATCTAGTCAGGGATCGGGTCGGGATCGGGTCAGGGATCGAGTCGGGGATCTGTTCTGGGATCGGGTCAGGGATCGAATCGGCGATCCAGTCAGGGATCGGGTGAGGGGATCGAGTCGGGGATCGGGTCAGGGATCTAGTCAGGGATCGGGTCGGGATCGGGCCGGGGATCGGGCCAGGGATCGGGATAGGGATCGGGTTATGGTTATGGTTAGGGTTCGGGTTAGGGTTATGGTTCGGGTTAGGGTTATGGTTAGGGTTAGGGTTAGGGTTAGGGTTAGGGTTAGGGTTAGCTTTAGAACCATTTAGGGTCAGGGATCGGGTCGGGATCGAGTCGGGGATCGAGTGAGGGGATCGAGTCTGGGATCGAGTCGGGGATCTAGTCAGGGATCGGGTCGGGGATCGAGTCGGGGATCTGTTCTGGGATCGGGTCAGGGATCGAGTCGGCGATCCAGTCAGGGATCGGGTGAGGGGATCGAGTCGGGGATCGGGTCAGGGATCTAGTCAGGGATCGGGTCGGGATCGGGCCGGGGATCGGGCCAGGGATCGGGATAGGGATCGGGTTATGGTTATGGTTAGGGTTCGGGTTAGGGTTATGGTTAGGGTTAGGGTTAGGGTTAGGGTTAGGGTTAGCTTTAGAACCATTTAGGGTCAGGGATCGGGTCGGGATCGAGTCGGGGATCGAGTGAGGGGATCGAGTCTGGGATCGAGTCTGGGATCTAGTCAGGGATCGGGTCGGGATCGGGTCAGGGATCGAGTCGGGGATCTGTTCTGGGATCGGGTCAGGGATCGAGTCGGCGATCCAGTCAGGGATCGGGTGAGGGGATCGAGTCGGGGATCGGGTCAGGGATCTAGTCAGGGATCGGGTCGGGATCGGGCCGGGGATCGGGCCAGGGATCGGGATAGGGATCGGGTTATGGTTATGGTTAGGGTTCGGGTTAGGGTTATGGTTAGGGTTAGGGTTAGGGTTAGGGTTAGGGTTAGGGTTAGGGTTAGGGTTAGGGTTAGCTTTAGAACCATTTAGGGTCAGGGATCGGGTCGGGATCGAGTCGGGGATCTAGTCAGGGATCGGGTCAGGGATCGAGTCGGGGATCTGTTCTGGGATCGGGTCAGGGATCGAGTCGGGGATCTGTTCTGGGATCGGGTCAGGGATCGAGTCGGCGATCCAGTCAGGGATCGGGTGAGGGGATCGAGTCGGGGATCGGGTCAGGGATCTAGTCAGGGATCGGGTCGGGATCGGGCCGGGGATCGGGCCAGGGATCGGGATAGGGATCGGGTTATGGTTATGGTTAGGGTTCGGGTTAGGGTTATGGTTAGGGTTAGGGTTAGGGTTAGGGTTAGGGTTAGGGTTAGCTTTAGAACCATTTAGGGTCAGGGATCGGGTCGGGATCGAGTCGGGGATCGAGTGAGGGGATCGAGTCTGGGATCGAGTCGGGGATCTAGTCAGGGATCGGGTCGGGATCGGGTCAGGGATCGAGTCGGGGATCTGTTCTGGGATCGGGTGAGGGGATCGAGTCGGCGATCCAGTCAGGGATCGGGTGAGGGGATCGAGTCGGGGATCGGGTCAGGGATCTAGTCAGGGATCGGGTCGGGATCGGGCCGGGGATCGGGCCAGGGATCGGGATAGGGATCGGGTTATGGTTATGGTTAGGGTTCGGGTTAGGGTTATGGTTAGGGTTAGGGTTAGGGTTAGGGTTAGGGTTAGGGTTAGGGTTAGGGTTAGGGTTAGCTTTAGAACCATTTAGGGTCAGGGATCGGGTCGGGATCGAGTCGGGGATCGAGTGAGGGGATCGAGTCGTGGATCGAGTCGGGGATCTAGTCAGGGATCGGGTCGGGATCGGGTCAGGGATCGAGTCGGGGATCTGTTCTGGGATCGGGTCAGGGATCGAGTCGGCGATCCAGTCAGGGATCGGGTGAGGGGATCGAGTCGGGGATCGGGTCAGGGATCTAGTCAGGGATCGGGTCGGGATCGGGCCGGGGATCGGGCCAGGGATCGGGATAGGGATCGGGTTATGGTTATGGTTAGGGTTCGGGTTAGGGTTATGGTTAGGGTTAGGGTTAGGGTTAGGGTTAGGGTTAGGGTTAGGGTTAGGGTTAGGGTTAGCTTTAGAACCATTTAGGGTCAGGGATCGGGTCGGGATCGAGCCGGGGATCGAGCCGGGGATCGAGTCTGGGATCGAGTCGGGGATCTAGTCAGGGATCGGGTCGGGATCGGGTCAGGGATCGAGTCGGGGATCTGTTCTGGGATCGGGTCAGGGATCGAGTCGGCGATCCAGTCAGGGATCGGGTGAGGGGATCGAGTCGGGGATCGGGTCAGGGATCTAGTCAGGGATCGGGTCGGGATCGGGCCGGGGATCGGGCCAGGGATCGGGATAGGGATCGGGTTATGGTTATGGTTAGGGTTCGGGTTAGGGTTATGGTTAGGGTTAGGGTTATGGTTAGGGTTAGGGTTAGGGTTAGGGTTAGGGTTAGGGTTAGGGTTAGGGTTAGCTTTAGAACCATTTAGGGTCAGGGATCGGGTCGGGATCGAGTCGGGGATCGAGTCGGGGATCGAGTCTGGGATCTAGTCAGGGATCGGGTCGGGATCGGGTCAGGGATCGAGTCGGTGATCTGTTCTGGGATCGGGTCAGGGATCGAGTCGGCGATCCAGTCAGGGATCGGGTGAGGGGATCGAGTCGGGGATCGGGTCAGGGATCTAGTCAGGGATCGGGTCGGGATCGGGCCGGGGATCGGGCCAGGGATCGGGATAGGGATCGGGTTATGGTTATGGTTAGGGTTCGGGTTAGGGTTATGGTTAGGGTTAGGGTTATGGTTAGGGTTAGGGTTAGGGTTAGGGTTAGGGTTAGGGTTAGCTTTAGAACCATTTAGGGTCAGGGATCGGGTCGGGATCGAGTCGGGGATCGAGTCGGGGATCGAGTCTGGGATCGAGTCGGGGATCTAGTCAGGGATCGGGTCGGGGATCGAGTCGGGGATCTGTTCTGGGATCGGGTCAGTGATCGAGTCGGCGATCCAGTCAGGGATCGGGTGAGGGGATCGAGTCGGGGATCGGGTCAGGGATCTAGTCAGGGATCGGGTCGGGGATCTAGTCAGGGATCGGGTCGGGATCGGGCCGGGGATCGGGCCAGGGATCGGGATAGGGATCGGGTTATGGTTATGGTTAGGGTTCGGGTTAGGGTTATGGTTAGGGTTAGGGTTATGGTTAGGGTTAGGGTTAGGGTTAGGGTTAGGGTTAGGGTTAGGGTTAGCTTTAGAACCATTTAGGGTCAGGGATCGGGTCGGGATCGAGTCGGGGATCGAGTGAGGGGATCGAGTCTGGGATCGAGTCGGGGATCTAGTCAGGGATCGGGTCGGGAATCGAGTCGGGGATCTGTTCTGGGATCGGGTTAGGGTTAGGGTTAGGGTTAGGGTTAGGGTTAGGGTTAGGGTTAGGGTTAGGGTTAGGGTTAGGGTTAGGGTTAGGGTTAGGGTTAGGGTTAGGGTTAGGTTAGGGTTAGGGTTAGGGTTAGGGTTAGGGTTAGGGTTAGGGTTAGGGTTAGGGTTAGGGTTAGGGTTAGCTTTAGAACCATTTAGGGTCAGGGATCGGGTCGGGATCGAGTCTGGGATCGAGTCGGGGATCGGGTCGGGATCGGGTCAGGGATAGGGTGAGGGGATCGAATCTGGGATCGAGTCGGGGATCTAGTCAGGGATCGAGTCGGGGATCCATTCAGGGATCGGGTGAGGGGATCGAGTCGGGGATCGGGTCAGGGATCTAGTCAGGGATCGGGTCGGGATCGGGCCGGGGATCGGGCCAGGGATCGGGATAGGGATCGGGTTATGGTTATGGTTAGGGTTAGGGTTATGGTTAGGGTTAGGGTTAGGGTTAGGGTTAGGGTTAGGGTTAGGGTTAGGGTTAGGGTTAGCTTTAGAACCATTTAGGGTCAGGGATCGGGTCGGCATCGAGTCGGGGATCGGGTCAGGGATCTAGTCAGGGATCGGGTGAGGGGATCGAGTCTGGGATCGAGTCGGGGATCTAGTCAGGGATCGGGTCGGGATCGGGTCAGGGATCGAGTCGGGGATCTGTTCTGGGATCGGGTCAGGGATCGAGTCGGCGATCCAGTCAGGGATCGGGTGAGGGGATCGAGTCGGGGATCGGGTCAGGGATCTAGTCAGGGATCGGGTCGGGATCGGGCCGGGGATCGGGCCAGGGTTCGGGATAGGGATCGGGTTATGGTTATGGTTATGGTTATGGTTAGGGTTATGGTTAGGGTTAGGGTTAGGGTTAGGGTTAGGGTTAGGGTTAGGGTTAGGGTTAGCTTTAGAACCATTTAGGGTCAGGGATCGGGTCGGGGATCCGGTGAGGGGATCGAGTCTGGGATCGAGTCGGGGATCGAGTCAGGGATCTAGTCAGGGATCGGGTCGGGATCGAGTCGGGGATCTAGTCAGGGATCGGGTCGGGATCGGGTCAGGGATCGAGTCGGGGATCCAGTCAGGGAACGGGTGAGGGGATCGAGTCGGGGATCGGGTCAGGGATCTAGTCAGGGATCGGGCCGGGGATCGGGCCGGGGATCGGGATAGGGATAGGGATAGGGTTATGGTTATGGTTAGGGTTAGGGTTAGGGTTATGGTTAGGGTTAGGGTTATGGTTAGGGTTAGGGTTATGGTTAGGGTTAGGGTTAGGGTTAGCTTTAGAACCATTTAGGGTCAGGGATCGGGTCGGGGATCCGGTGAGGGGATCGAGTCTGGGATCGAGTCGGGGATCTAGTCAGGGATCGGGTCGGGATCGGGTCGGGGATCGAGTCGGGGATCTGTTCTGGGATCGGCTCAGGGATCGAGTCGGTGATCCAGTCAGGGATCGGGTGAGGGGATCGAGTCGGGGATCGGGTCAGGGATCTAGTCAGGGATCGGGCCGGGGATCGGGATAGGGATCTGGATAGGGATAGGGTTATGGTTAGGGTTATGGTTAGGGTTAGGGTTAGGGTTAGGGTTAGGGTTAGGGTTAGGGTTAGCTTTAGAACCATTTAGGGTCAGGGATCGGGTCGGGATCGAGTCTCGGATCGAGTCTGGGATCGGGTCAGGGATCTAGTCAGGGATCGGGTGAGGGGATCGAGTCTGGGATCGAGTCGGGGATCTAGTCAGGGATCGGGTCCGGATCGGGTCAGGGATCGAGTCGGGGATCTGTTCTGGGATCGGGTCAGGGATCGAGTCGGTGATCCAGTCAGGGATCGGGTGAGGGGATCGAGTCGGGGATCGGGTCAGGGATCTAGTCAGGGATCGGGTCGGGATCGGGCCGGAAATCGGGCCAGGGATCGGGATAGGGATCGGGTTATGGTTATGGTTATGGTTAGGGTTAGGGTTAGGGTTAGGGTTAGGGTTAGCTTTAGAACCATTTAGGGTCAGGGATCGGGTCGGGATCGAGTCTGGGATCGAGTCTGGGATCTAGTCAGGGATCTAGTCAGGGATCGGGTGAGGGGATCGAGTCTGGGATCGAGTCGGGGATCTAGTCAGGGATCGGGTCGGGATCGGGTCAGGGATCGAGTCGGGGATCTGTTCTGGGATCGGGTCAGGGATCGAGTCGGGGATCGAGTCGGGAATCGGGTCAGGGATCTAGTCAGGGATCGGGTCGGGATCGGGCCGGGGATCGGGCCAGGGATCGGGATAGGGATCGGGTTATGGTTATGGTTAGGGTTAGGGTTATGGTTAGGGTTAGGGTTATGGTTAGGGTTAGGGTTAGGGTTAGGGTTAGGGTTAGGGTTAGGGTTAGCTTTAGAACCATTTAGGGTCAGGGATCGGGTCGGGATCGAGTCTGGGATCGGGTCAGGAATCTAGTCAGGGATCGGGTGAGGGGATCGAGTCTGGGATCGAGTCGGGGATCTAGTCAGGGATCTAGTCAGGCATCGGGTCCGGATCGGGTCAGGGATCGAGTCGGGGATCTGTTCTGGGATCGGGTCAGGGATCGAGTCGGGGATCCAGTCAGGGATCGGGTGAGGGGATCGAGTCGGGGATCGGGTCAGGGATCTAGTCAGGGATCGGGTCGGGATCGGGCCGGGGATCGGGCCAGGGATCGGGATAGGGATCGGGTTATGGTTATGGTTAGGGTTAGGGTTATGGTTAGGGTTAGGGTTAGGGTTATGGTTAGGGTTAGGGTTAGGGTTAGGGTTAGGGTTAGCTTTAGAACCATTTAGGGTCAGGGATCGGGTCGGGATCGAGTCTGGGATCGGGTCGGGGATCTAGTCAGGGATCGGGTGAGGGGATCGAGTCTGGGATCGAGTCGGGGATCTAGTCAGGGATCGGGTCGGGATCGGGCCGGGGATCGGGCCAGGGATCGGGATAGGGATCGGGTTATGGTTATGGTTAGGGTTAGGGTTATGGTTAGGGTTAGGGTTAGGGTTAGGGTTATGGTTAGGGTTAGGGTTAGGGTTAGGGTTAGCTTTAGAACCATTTAGGGTCAGGGATCGGGTCGGGATCGAGTCTGGGATCGGGTCTGGGATCGGGTCAGGGATCGGGTGAGGGGATCGAGTCTGGGATCGAGTCTGGGATCTAGTCAGGGATCGGGTCCGGATCGGGTCAGGGATCGAGTCGGGGATCTGTTCTGGGATCGGGTCAGGGATCGAGTCGGTGATCCAGTCAGGGATCGGGTGAGGGGATCGAGTCGGGGATCGGGTCAGGGATCTAGTCAGGGATCGGGTCGGGATCGGGCCGGAAATCGGGCCAGGGATCGGGATAGGGATCGGGTTATGGTTATGGTTAGGGTTAGGGTTAGGGTTAGGGTTAGGGTTAGGGTTAGGGTTAGGGTTAGGGTTAGCTTTAGAACCATTTAGGGTCAGGGATCGGGTCGGGATCGAGTCTGGGATCGAGTCTGGGATCGGGTCAGGGATCTAGTCAGGGATCGGGTGAGGGGATCGAGTCTGGGATCGAGTCGGGGATCTAGTCAGGGATCGGGTCCGGATCGGGTCAGGGATCGAGTCGGGGATCTGTTCTGGGATCGGGTCAGGGATCGAGTCGGTGATCCAGTCAGGGATCGGGTGAGGGGATCGAGTCGGGGATCGGGTCAGGGATCTAGTCAGGGATCGGGTCGGGATCGGGCCGGAAATCGGGCCAGGGATCGGGATAGGGATCGGGTTATGGTTATGGTTATGGTTAGGGTTAGGGTTAGGGTTAGGGTTAGGGTTAGCTTTAGAACCATTTAGGGTCAGGGATCGGGTCGGGATCGAGTCTGGGATCGAGTCTGGGATCTAGTCAGGGATCGGGTCAGGGATCGAGTCGGGGATCTGTTCTGGGATCGGGTCAGGGATCGAGTCGGCGATCCAGTCAGGGATCGGGTGAGGGGATCGAGTCGGGGATCGGGTCAGGGATCTAGTCAGGGATCGGGTCGGGATCGGGCCGGGGATCGGGCCAGGGATCGGGATAGGGATCGGGTTATGGTTATGGTTAGGGTTCGGGTTAGGGTTATGGTTAGGGTTAGGGTTAGGGTTAGGGTTAGGGTTAGGGTTAGGGTTAGGGTTAGCTTTAGAACCATTTAGGGTCAGGGATCGGGTCGGGATCGAGCCGGGGATCGAGCCGGGGATCGAGTCTGGGATCGAGCCGGGGATCGAGTCTGGGATCGGGTCGGGATCGGGTCAGGGATCGAGTCGGGGATCTGTTCTGGGATCGGGTCAGGGATCCAGTCGGCGATCCAGTCAGGGATCGGGTGAGGGGATCGAGTCGGGGATCGGGTCAGGGATCTAGTCAGGGATCGGGTCGGGATCGGGCCGGGGATCGGGCCAGGGATCGGGATAGGGATCGGGTTATGGTTATGGTTAGGGTTCGGGTTAGGGTTATGGTTAGGGTTAGGGTTAGGGTTAGGGTTAGGGTTAGGGTTAGGGTTAGGGTTAGGGTTAGCTTTAGAACCATTTAGGGTCAGGGATCGGGTCGGGATCGAGCCGGGGATCGAGCCGGGGATCGAGTCTGGGATCGAGTCGGGGATCTAGTCAGGGATCGGGTCGGGATCGGGTCAGGGATCGAGTCGGGGATCTGTTCTGGGATCGGGTCAGGGATCGAGTCGGCGATCCAGTCAGGGATCGGGTGAGGGGATCGAGTCGGGGATCGGGTCAGGGATCTAGTCAGGGATCGGGTCGGGATCGGGCCGGGGATCGGGCCAGGGATCGGGATAGGGATCGGGTTATGGTTATGGTTAGGGTTCGGGTTAGGGTTATGGTTAGGGTTAGGGTTAGGGTTAGGGTTAGCTTTAGAACCATTTAGGGTCAGGGATCGGGTCGGGATCGAGTCTGGGATCGAGTCGGGGATCGGGTCAGGGATCTAGTCAGGGATCGAGTCAGGGGATCGAGTCTGGGATCGAGTCTGGGATCTAGTCAGGGATCGGGTCAGGGATCGAGTCGGCGATCCAGTCAGGGATCGGGTGAGGGGATCGAGTCGGGGATCGGGTCAGGGATCTAGTCAGGGATAGGGTCGGGATCGGGCCGGGGATCGGGCCAGGGATCGGGATAGGGATCGGGTTATGGTTATGGTTATGGTTAGGGTTAGGGTTAGGGTTAGGGTTAGGGTTAGGGTTAGCTTTAGAACCATTTAGGGTCAGGGATCGGGTCGGGATCGAGTCTGGGATCGAGTCGGGGATCGGGTCAGGGATCTAGTCAGGGATCGGGTGAGGGGATCGAGTCGGGGATCGAGTCGGGGATCGGGTCAGGGATCGGGTCAGGGATCGAGTCGGGGATCTGTTCTGGGATCGGGTCAGGGATCGAGTCGGCGATCCAGTCAGGGATCGGGTGAGGGGATCGAGTCGGGGATCGGGTCAGGGATCTAGTCAGGGATCGGGTCGGGATCGGGCCGGGGATCGGGCCAGGGATCGGGATAGGGATCGGGTTATGGTTAGGGTTAGGGTTAGGGTTAGGGTTAGGGTTAGGGTTAGGGTTAGGGTTAGGGTTAGCTTTAGAACCATTTAGGGTCAGGGATCGGGTCGGGATCGAGTCTGGGATCGAGTCGGGGATCGGGTCAGGGATCTAGTCAGGGATCGGGTGAGGGGATCGAGTCTGGGATCGAGTCGGGGATCTAGTCAGGGATCGGGTCAGGGATCGAGTCAGGGATCGGGTCGGGATCGGGATAGGGATCGGGTTATGGTTAGGGTTAGGGTTAGGGTTAGGGTTAGGGTTAGGGTTAGCTTTAGAACCATTTAGGGTCAGGGATCGGGTCGGGATCGAGTCTGGGATCGAGTCGGGGATCGGGTCAGGGATCTAGTCAGGGATCGGGTGAGGGGATCGAGTCTGGGATCGAGTCGGGCATCTAGTCAGGGATCGAGTGAGGGGATCGGGTCAGGGATCGAGTCGGGGATCTGTTCTGGGATCGGGTCAGGGATCGAGTCGGTGATCCAGTCAGGGATCGGGTGAGGGGATCGAGTCGGGGATCGGGTCAGGGATCTAGTCAGGGATCGGGTCGGGATCGGGCCGGGGATCGGGCCAGGGATCGGGATAGGGATCGGGTTATGGTTATGGTTAGGGTTAGGGTTATGGTTAGGGTTAGGGTTAGGGTTAGGGTTAGGGTTAGGGTTAGGGTTATGGTTAGGGTTAGGGTTATGATTAGGGTTAGGGTTAGGGTCAGGGTCAGGGTTAGGGTTAGGGTTAGGGTTAGGGTTAGCTTTAGAACCATTTAGGGTCAGGGATCGGGTCGGGATCGAGTCCGGGATCGAGTCGGGGATCGGGTCAGGGATCTAGTCAGGGATCGGGTGAGGGGATCGAGTCGGGGATCGGGTCAGGGATCTAGTCAGGGATCGGGTCGGGATCGGGCCTGGGATCGGGCCAGGGATCGGGATAGGGATCGGGTTATGGTTATGGTTATGGTTAGGGTTATGGTTATGGTTAGGGTTAGGGTTATGGTTAGGGTTAGGGTTAGGGTTAGGGTTAGGGTTAGGGTTAGCTTTAGAACCATTTAGGGTCAGGGATCGGGTCGGGATCGAGTCTGGGATCGAGTCGGGGATCGGGTCAGGGATCTAGTCAGGGATCGGGTGAGGGGATCGAGTCTGGGATCGAGTCGGGGATCTAGTCAGGGATCGAGTGAGGGGATCGAGTCGGGGATCTGTTCTGGGATCGGGTCAGGGATCGAGTCGGCGATCCAGTCAGGGATCGGGTGAGGGGATCGAGTCGGGGATCGGGTCAGGGATCTAGTCAGGGATCGGGTCGGGATCGGGCCGGGGATCGGGCCAGGGATCGGTTTAGGGATCGGGTTATGGTTATGGTTATGGTTAGGGTTAGGGTTAGGGTTAGGGTTAGGGTTAGGGTTAGCTTTAGAACCATTTAGGGTCAGGGATCGGGTCGGGATCGAGTCTGGGATCGAGTCGGGGATCGGGTCAGGGATCTAGTCAGGGATCGGGTGAGGGGATCGAGTCTGGGATCGAGTCTGGGATCGGGTCAGGGATCGAGTCGGGGATCTGTTCTGGGATCGGGTCAGGGATCGAGTCGGTGATCCAGTCAGGGATCGGGTGAGGGGATCGAGTCGGGGATCGGGTCAGGGATCTAGTCAGGGATCGGGTCGGGATCGGGCCGGGGATCGGGCCAGGGATCGGGATAGGGATCGGGTTATGGTTATGGTTAGGGTTAGGGTTAGGGTTATGGTTAGGGTTAGGGTTATGGTTAGGGTTAGGGTTAGGGTTAGGGTTAGGGTTAGGGTTATGGTTAGGGTTAGGGTTATGGTTAGGGTTAGGGTTAGGGTCAGGGTCAGGGTTAGGGTTAGGGTTAGGGTTAGGGTTAGCTTTAGAACCATTTAGGGTCAGGGATCGGGTCGGGATCGAGTCCGGGATCGAGTCGGGGATCGGGTCAGGGATCTAGTCAGGGATCGGGTGAGGGGATCGAGTCGGGGATCGGGTCAGGGATCTAGTCAGGGATCGGGTCGGGATCGGGCCTGGGATCGGGCCAGGGATCGGGATAGGGATCGGGTTATGGTTATGGTTATGGTTAGGGTTAGGGTTAGGGTTAGGGTTAGGGTTAGGGTTAGGGTTAGGGTTAGGGTTAGGGTTAGGGTTAGGGTTAGGGTTAGGGTTAGGGTTAGGGTTAGGGTTAGGGTTAGGGTTAGGGTTAGGGTTATGGTTAGGGTTAGGGTTATGGTTAGGGTTAGGGTTAGGGTTAGGGTTAGCTTTAGAACCATTTAGGGTCAGGGATCGGGTCGGGATCGAGTCTGGGATCGAGTCGGGGATCG
>NW_027118479.1:212500-250000 GCF_036417845.1 Apteryx mantelli
ATGGTTAGGGTTCGGGTTAGGGTTATGGTTAGGGTTAGGGTTAGGGTTAGGGTTAGGGTTAGGGTTAGGGTTAGGGTTAGCTTTAGAACCATTTAGGGTCAGGGATCGGGTCGGGATCGAGCCGGGGATCGAGCCGGGGTTCGAGTCGGGGATCGAGTCGGGGATCTAGTCAGGGATCGGGTCGGGATCGGGTCAGGGATCGAGTCGGGGATCTGTTCTGGGATCGGGTCAGGGATCGAGTCGGCGATCCAGTCAGGGATCGGGTGAGGGGATCGAGTCGGGGATCGGGTCAGGGATCTAGTCAGGGATCGGGTCGGGATCGGGCCGGGGATCGGGCCAGGGATCGGGATAGGGATCGGGTTATGGTTATGGTTAGGGTTCGGGTTACGGTTATGGTTAGGGTTAGGGTTATGGTTAGGGTTAGGGTTAGGGTTAGGGTTAGGGTTAGGTTTAGGGTTAGCTTTAGAACCATTTAGGGTCAGGGATCGGGTCGGGATCGAGTCGGGGATCGAGTGAGGGGATCGAGTCTGGGATCGAGTCTGGGATCTAGTCGGGGATCTAGTCGGGATCGGGTCAGGGATCGAGTCGGGGATCTGTTCTGGGATCGGGTCAGGGATCGAGTCGGCGATCCAGTCAGGGATCGGGTGAGGGGATCGAGTCGGGGATCGGGTCAGGGATCTAGTCAGGGATCGGGTCGGGATCGGGCCGGGGATCGGGCCAGGGATCGGGATAGGGATCGGGTTATGGTTATGGTTAGGGTTCGGGTTAGGGTTATGGTTAGGGTTAGGGTTATGGTTAGGGTTAGGGTTAGGGTTAGGGTTAGGGTTAGGGTTAGGGTTAGCTTTAGAACCATTTAGGGTCAGGGATCGGGTCAGGGATCGGGTCGGGATCTGTTCTGGGATCGAGTCGGGGATCGGGTCAGGGATCTACTCAGGGATCGGGTGAGGGGATCGGGCCGGGGATCGGGCCAGGGATCGGGTCAGGGATCGAGTCGGGGATCTGTTCTGGGATCGGGTCAGGGATCGAGTCGGCGATCCAGTCAGGGATCGGGTGAGGGGATCGAGTCGGGGATCGGGTCAGGGATCTAGTCAGGGATCGGGTCGGGATCGGGCCGGGGATCGGGCCAGGGATCGGGATAGGGATCGGGTTATGGTTATGGTTAGGGTTCGGGTTAGGGTTAGGGTTAGGGTTAGGGTTATGGTTAGGGTTAGGGTTAGGGTTAGGGTTAGGGTTAGGGTTAGGGTTAGGGTTAGGGTTAGGGTTAGGGTTAGCTTTAGAACCATTTAGGGTCAGGGATCGGGTCGGGATCGAGCCGGGGATCGAGCCGGGGATCGAGTCTGGGATCGAGTCGGGGATCTAGTCAGGGATCGGGTCGGGATCGGGTCAGGGATCGAGTCGGGGATCTGTTCTGGGATCGGGTCAGGGATCGAGTCGGCGATCCAGTCAGGGATCGGGTGAGGGGATCGAGTCGGGGATCGGGTCAGGGATCTAGTCAGGGATCGGGTCGGGATCGGGCCGGGGATCGGGCCAGGGATCGGGATAGGGATCGGGTTATGGTTATGGTTAGGGTTCGGGTTAGGGTTATGGTTAGGGTTAGGGTTATGGTTAGGGTTAGGGTTAGGGTTAGGGTTAGGGTTAGGGTTAGGGTTAGCTTTAGAACCATTTAGGGTCAGGGATCGGGTCGGGATCGAGTCGGGGATCGAGTCGGGGATCGAGTCTGGGATCTAGTCAGGGATCGGGTCGGGATCGGGTCAGGGATCGAGTCGGGGATCTGTTCTGGGATCGGGTCAGGGATCGAATCGGCGATCCAGTCAGGGATCGGGTGAGGGGATCGAGTCGGGGATCGGGTCAGGGATCTAGTCAGGGATCGGGTCGGGATCGGGCCGGGGATCGGGCCAGGGATCGGGATAGGGATCGGGTTATGGTTATGGTTAGGGTTCGGGTTAGGGTTATGGTTCGGGTTAGGGTTATGGTTAGGGTTAGGGTTAGGGTTAGGGTTAGGGTTAGGGTTAGCTTTAGAACCATTTAGGGTCAGGGATCGGGTCGGGATCGAGTCGGGGATCGAGTGAGGGGATCGAGTCTGGGATCGAGTCGGGGATCTAGTCAGGGATCGGGTCGGGGATCGAGTCGGGGATCTGTTCTGGGATCGGGTCAGGGATCGAGTCGGCGATCCAGTCAGGGATCGGGTGAGGGGATCGAGTCGGGGATCGGGTCAGGGATCTAGTCAGGGATCGGGTCGGGATCGGGCCGGGGATCGGGCCAGGGATCGGGATAGGGATCGGGTTATGGTTATGGTTAGGGTTCGGGTTAGGGTTATGGTTAGGGTTAGGGTTAGGGTTAGGGTTAGGGTTAGCTTTAGAACCATTTAGGGTCAGGGATCGGGTCGGGATCGAGTCGGGGATCGAGTGAGGGGATCGAGTCTGGGATCGAGTCTGGGATCTAGTCAGGGATCGGGTCGGGATCGGGTCAGGGATCGAGTCGGGGATCTGTTCTGGGATCGGGTCAGGGATCGAGTCGGCGATCCAGTCAGGGATCGGGTGAGGGGATCGAGTCGGGGATCGGGTCAGGGATCTAGTCAGGGATCGGGTCGGGATCGGGCCGGGGATCGGGCCAGGGATCGGGATAGGGATCGGGTTATGGTTATGGTTAGGGTTCGGGTTAGGGTTATGGTTAGGGTTAGGGTTAGGGTTAGGGTTAGGGTTAGGGTTAGGGTTAGGGTTAGGGTTAGCTTTAGAACCATTTAGGGTCAGGGATCGGGTCGGGATCGAGTCGGGGATCTAGTCAGGGATCGGGTCAGGGATCGAGTCGGGGATCTGTTCTGGGATCGGGTCAGGGATCGAGTCGGGGATCTGTTCTGGGATCGGGTCAGGGATCGAGTCGGCGATCCAGTCAGGGATCGGGTGAGGGGATCGAGTCGGGGATCGGGTCAGGGATCTAGTCAGGGATCGGGTCGGGATCGGGCCGGGGATCGGGCCAGGGATCGGGATAGGGATCGGGTTATGGTTATGGTTAGGGTTCGGGTTAGGGTTATGGTTAGGGTTAGGGTTAGGGTTAGGGTTAGGGTTAGGGTTAGCTTTAGAACCATTTAGGGTCAGGGATCGGGTCGGGATCGAGTCGGGGATCGAGTGAGGGGATCGAGTCTGGGATCGAGTCGGGGATCTAGTCAGGGATCGGGTCGGGATCGGGTCAGGGATCGAGTCGGGGATCTGTTCTGGGATCGGGTGAGGGGATCGAGTCGGCGATCCAGTCAGGGATCGGGTGAGGGGATCGAGTCGGGGATCGGGTCAGGGATCTAGTCAGGGATCGGGTCGGGATCGGGCCGGGGATCGGGCCAGGGATCGGGATAGGGATCGGGTTATGGTTATGGTTAGGGTTCGGGTTAGGGTTATGGTTAGGGTTAGGGTTAGGGTTAGGGTTAGGGTTAGGGTTAGGGTTAGGGTTAGGGTTAGCTTTAGAACCATTTAGGGTCAGGGATCGGGTCGGGATCGAGTCGGGGATCGAGTGAGGGGATCGAGTCGTGGATCGAGTCGGGGATCTAGTCAGGGATCGGGTCGGGATCGGGTCAGGGATCGAGTCGGGGATCTGTTCTGGGATCGGGTCAGGGATCGAGTCGGCGATCCAGTCAGGGATCGGGTGAGGGGATCGAGTCGGGGATCGGGTCAGGGATCTAGTCAGGGATCGGGTCGGGATCGGGCCGGGGATCGGGCCAGGGATCGGGATAGGGATCGGGTTATGGTTATGGTTAGGGTTCGGGTTAGGGTTATGGTTAGGGTTAGGGTTAGGGTTAGGGTTAGGGTTAGGGTTAGGGTTAGGGTTAGGGTTAGCTTTAGAACCATTTAGGGTCAGGGATCGGGTCGGGATCGAGCCGGGGATCGAGCCGGGGATCGAGTCTGGGATCGAGTCGGGGATCTAGTCAGGGATCGGGTCGGGATCGGGTCAGGGATCGAGTCGGGGATCTGTTCTGGGATCGGGTCAGGGATCGAGTCGGCGATCCAGTCAGGGATCGGGTGAGGGGATCGAGTCGGGGATCGGGTCAGGGATCTAGTCAGGGATCGGGTCGGGATCGGGCCGGGGATCGGGCCAGGGATCGGGATAGGGATCGGGTTATGGTTATGGTTAGGGTTCGGGTTAGGGTTATGGTTAGGGTTAGGGTTATGGTTAGGGTTAGGGTTAGGGTTAGGGTTAGGGTTAGGGTTAGGGTTAGGGTTAGCTTTAGAACCATTTAGGGTCAGGGATCGGGTCGGGATCGAGTCGGGGATCGAGTCGGGGATCGAGTCTGGGATCTAGTCAGGGATCGGGTCGGGATCGGGTCAGGGATCGAGTCGGTGATCTGTTCTGGGATCGGGTCAGGGATCGAGTCGGCGATCCAGTCAGGGATCGGGTGAGGGGATCGAGTCGGGGATCGGGTCAGGGATCTAGTCAGGGATCGGGTCGGGATCGGGCCGGGGATCGGGCCAGGGATCGGGATAGGGATCGGGTTATGGTTATGGTTAGGGTTCGGGTTAGGGTTATGGTTAGGGTTAGGGTTATGGTTAGGGTTAGGGTTAGGGTTAGGGTTAGGGTTAGGGTTAGCTTTAGAACCATTTAGGGTCAGGGATCGGGTCGGGATCGAGTCGGGGATCGAGTCGGGGATCGAGTCTGGGATCGAGTCGGGGATCTAGTCAGGGATCGGGTCGGGGATCGAGTCGGGGATCTGTTCTGGGATCGGGTCAGTGATCGAGTCGGCGATCCAGTCAGGGATCGGGTGAGGGGATCGAGTCGGGGATCGGGTCAGGGATCTAGTCAGGGATCGGGTCGGGGATCTAGTCAGGGATCGGGTCGGGATCGGGCCGGGGATCGGGCCAGGGATCGGGATAGGGATCGGGTTATGGTTATGGTTAGGGTTCGGGTTAGGGTTATGGTTAGGGTTAGGGTTATGGTTAGGGTTAGGGTTAGGGTTAGGGTTAGGGTTAGGGTTAGGGTTAGCTTTAGAACCATTTAGGGTCAGGGATCGGGTCGGGATCGAGTCGGGGATCGAGTGAGGGGATCGAGTCTGGGATCGAGTCGGGGATCTAGTCAGGGATCGGGTCGGGAATCGAGTCGGGGATCTGTTCTGGGATCGGGTTAGGGTTAGGGTTAGGGTTAGGGTTAGGGTTAGGGTTAGGGTTAGGGTTAGGGTTAGGGTTAGGGTTAGGGTTAGGGTTAGGGTTAGGGTTAGGGTTAGGTTAGGGTTAGGGTTAGGGTTAGGGTTAGGGTTAGGGTTAGGGTTAGGGTTAGGGTTAGGGTTAGGGTTAGCTTTAGAACCATTTAGGGTCAGGGATCGGGTCGGGATCGAGTCTGGGATCGAGTCGGGGATCGGGTCGGGATCGGGTCAGGGATAGGGTGAGGGGATCGAATCTGGGATCGAGTCGGGGATCTAGTCAGGGATCGAGTCGGGGATCCATTCAGGGATCGGGTGAGGGGATCGAGTCGGGGATCGGGTCAGGGATCTAGTCAGGGATCGGGTCGGGATCGGGCCGGGGATCGGGCCAGGGATCGGGATAGGGATCGGGTTATGGTTATGGTTAGGGTTAGGGTTATGGTTAGGGTTAGGGTTAGGGTTAGGGTTAGGGTTAGGGTTAGGGTTAGGGTTAGGGTTAGCTTTAGAACCATTTAGGGTCAGGGATCGGGTCGGCATCGAGTCGGGGATCGGGTCAGGGATCTAGTCAGGGATCGGGTGAGGGGATCGAGTCTGGGATCGAGTCGGGGATCTAGTCAGGGATCGGGTCGGGATCGGGTCAGGGATCGAGTCGGGGATCTGTTCTGGGATCGGGTCAGGGATCGAGTCGGCGATCCAGTCAGGGATCGGGTGAGGGGATCGAGTCGGGGATCGGGTCAGGGATCTAGTCAGGGATCGGGTCGGGATCGGGCCGGGGATCGGGCCAGGGTTCGGGATAGGGATCGGGTTATGGTTATGGTTATGGTTATGGTTAGGGTTATGGTTAGGGTTAGGGTTAGGGTTAGGGTTAGGGTTAGGGTTAGGGTTAGGGTTAGCTTTAGAACCATTTAGGGTCAGGGATCGGGTCGGGGATCCGGTGAGGGGATCGAGTCTGGGATCGAGTCGGGGATCGAGTCAGGGATCTAGTCAGGGATCGGGTCGGGATCGAGTCGGGGATCTAGTCAGGGATCGGGTCGGGATCGGGTCAGGGATCGAGTCGGGGATCCAGTCAGGGAACGGGTGAGGGGATCGAGTCGGGGATCGGGTCAGGGATCTAGTCAGGGATCGGGCCGGGGATCGGGCCGGGGATCGGGATAGGGATAGGGATAGGGTTATGGTTATGGTTAGGGTTAGGGTTAGGGTTATGGTTAGGGTTAGGGTTATGGTTAGGGTTAGGGTTATGGTTAGGGTTAGGGTTAGGGTTAGCTTTAGAACCATTTAGGGTCAGGGATCGGGTCGGGGATCCGGTGAGGGGATCGAGTCTGGGATCGAGTCGGGGATCTAGTCAGGGATCGGGTCGGGATCGGGTCGGGGATCGAGTCGGGGATCTGTTCTGGGATCGGCTCAGGGATCGAGTCGGTGATCCAGTCAGGGATCGGGTGAGGGGATCGAGTCGGGGATCGGGTCAGGGATCTAGTCAGGGATCGGGCCGGGGATCGGGATAGGGATCTGGATAGGGATAGGGTTATGGTTAGGGTTATGGTTAGGGTTAGGGTTAGGGTTAGGGTTAGGGTTAGGGTTAGGGTTAGGGTTAGCTTTAGAACCATTTAGGGTCAGGGATCGGGTCGGGATCGAGTCTCGGATCGAGTCTGGGATCGGGTCAGGGATCTAGTCAGGGATCGGGTGAGGGGATCGAGTCTGGGATCGAGTCGGGGATCTAGTCAGGGATCGGGTCCGGATCGGGTCAGGGATCGAGTCGGGGATCTGTTCTGGGATCGGGTCAGGGATCGAGTCGGTGATCCAGTCAGGGATCGGGTGAGGGGATCGAGTCGGGGATCGGGTCAGGGATCTAGTCAGGGATCGGGTCGGGATCGGGCCGGAAATCGGGCCAGGGATCGGGATAGGGATCGGGTTATGGTTATGGTTATGGTTAGGGTTAGGGTTAGGGTTAGGGTTAGGGTTAGCTTTAGAACCATTTAGGGTCAGGGATCGGGTCGGGATCGAGTCTGGGATCGAGTCTGGGATCTAGTCAGGGATCTAGTCAGGGATCGGGTGAGGGGATCGAGTCTGGGATCGAGTCGGGGATCTAGTCAGGGATCGGGTCGGGATCGGGTCAGGGATCGAGTCGGGGATCTGTTCTGGGATCGGGTCAGGGATCGAGTCGGGGATCGAGTCGGGAATCGGGTCAGGGATCTAGTCAGGGATCGGGTCGGGATCGGGCCGGGGATCGGGCCAGGGATCGGGATAGGGATCGGGTTATGGTTATGGTTAGGGTTAGGGTTATGGTTAGGGTTAGGGTTATGGTTAGGGTTAGGGTTAGGGTTAGGGTTAGGGTTAGGGTTAGGGTTAGCTTTAGAACCATTTAGGGTCAGGGATCGGGTCGGGATCGAGTCTGGGATCGGGTCAGGAATCTAGTCAGGGATCGGGTGAGGGGATCGAGTCTGGGATCGAGTCGGGGATCTAGTCAGGGATCTAGTCAGGCATCGGGTCCGGATCGGGTCAGGGATCGAGTCGGGGATCTGTTCTGGGATCGGGTCAGGGATCGAGTCGGGGATCCAGTCAGGGATCGGGTGAGGGGATCGAGTCGGGGATCGGGTCAGGGATCTAGTCAGGGATCGGGTCGGGATCGGGCCGGGGATCGGGCCAGGGATCGGGATAGGGATCGGGTTATGGTTATGGTTAGGGTTAGGGTTATGGTTAGGGTTAGGGTTAGGGTTATGGTTAGGGTTAGGGTTAGGGTTAGGGTTAGGGTTAGCTTTAGAACCATTTAGGGTCAGGGATCGGGTCGGGATCGAGTCTGGGATCGGGTCGGGGATCTAGTCAGGGATCGGGTGAGGGGATCGAGTCTGGGATCGAGTCGGGGATCTAGTCAGGGATCGGGTCGGGATCGGGCCGGGGATCGGGCCAGGGATCGGGATAGGGATCGGGTTATGGTTATGGTTAGGGTTAGGGTTATGGTTAGGGTTAGGGTTAGGGTTAGGGTTATGGTTAGGGTTAGGGTTAGGGTTAGGGTTAGCTTTAGAACCATTTAGGGTCAGGGATCGGGTCGGGATCGAGTCTGGGATCGGGTCTGGGATCGGGTCAGGGATCGGGTGAGGGGATCGAGTCTGGGATCGAGTCTGGGATCTAGTCAGGGATCGGGTCCGGATCGGGTCAGGGATCGAGTCGGGGATCTGTTCTGGGATCGGGTCAGGGATCGAGTCGGTGATCCAGTCAGGGATCGGGTGAGGGGATCGAGTCGGGGATCGGGTCAGGGATCTAGTCAGGGATCGGGTCGGGATCGGGCCGGAAATCGGGCCAGGGATCGGGATAGGGATCGGGTTATGGTTATGGTTAGGGTTAGGGTTAGGGTTAGGGTTAGGGTTAGGGTTAGGGTTAGGGTTAGGGTTAGCTTTAGAACCATTTAGGGTCAGGGATCGGGTCGGGATCGAGTCTGGGATCGAGTCTGGGATCGGGTCAGGGATCTAGTCAGGGATCGGGTGAGGGGATCGAGTCTGGGATCGAGTCGGGGATCTAGTCAGGGATCGGGTCCGGATCGGGTCAGGGATCGAGTCGGGGATCTGTTCTGGGATCGGGTCAGGGATCGAGTCGGTGATCCAGTCAGGGATCGGGTGAGGGGATCGAGTCGGGGATCGGGTCAGGGATCTAGTCAGGGATCGGGTCGGGATCGGGCCGGAAATCGGGCCAGGGATCGGGATAGGGATCGGGTTATGGTTATGGTTATGGTTAGGGTTAGGGTTAGGGTTAGGGTTAGGGTTAGCTTTAGAACCATTTAGGGTCAGGGATCGGGTCGGGATCGAGTCTGGGATCGAGTCTGGGATCTAGTCAGGGATCGGGTCAGGGATCGAGTCGGGGATCTGTTCTGGGATCGGGTCAGGGATCGAGTCGGCGATCCAGTCAGGGATCGGGTGAGGGGATCGAGTCGGGGATCGGGTCAGGGATCTAGTCAGGGATCGGGTCGGGATCGGGCCGGGGATCGGGCCAGGGATCGGGATAGGGATCGGGTTATGGTTATGGTTAGGGTTCGGGTTAGGGTTATGGTTAGGGTTAGGGTTAGGGTTAGGGTTAGGGTTAGGGTTAGGGTTAGGGTTAGCTTTAGAACCATTTAGGGTCAGGGATCGGGTCGGGATCGAGCCGGGGATCGAGCCGGGGATCGAGTCTGGGATCGAGCCGGGGATCGAGTCTGGGATCGGGTCGGGATCGGGTCAGGGATCGAGTCGGGGATCTGTTCTGGGATCGGGTCAGGGATCGAGTCGGCGATCCAGTCAGGGATCGGGTGAGGGGATCGAGTCGGGGATCGGGTCAGGGATCTAGTCAGGGATCGGGTCGGGATCGGGCCGGGGATCGGGCCAGGGATCGGGATAGGGATCGGGTTATGGTTATGGTTAGGGTTCGGGTTAGGGTTATGGTTAGGGTTAGGGTTAGGGTTAGGGTTAGGGTTAGGGTTAGGGTTAGGGTTAGGGTTAGCTTTAGAACCATTTAGGGTCAGGGATCGGGTCGGGATCGAGCCGGGGATCGAGCCGGGGATCGAGTCTGGGATCGAGTCGGGGATCTAGTCAGGGATCGGGTCGGGATCGGGTCAGGGATCGAGTCGGGGATCTGTTCTGGGATCGGGTCAGGGATCGAGTCGGCGATCCAGTCAGGGATCGGGTGAGGGGATCGAGTCGGGGATCGGGTCAGGGATCTAGTCAGGGATCGGGTCGGGATCGGGCCGGGGATCGGGCCAGGGATCGGGATAGGGATCGGGTTATGGTTATGGTTAGGGTTCGGGTTAGGGTTATGGTTAGGGTTAGGGTTAGGGTTAGGGTTAGCTTTAGAACCATTTAGGGTCAGGGATCGGGTCGGGATCGAGTCTGGGATCGAGTCGGGGATCGGGTCAGGGATCTAGTCAGGGATCGAGTCAGGGGATCGAGTCTGGGATCGAGTCTGGGATCTAGTCAGGGATCGGGTCAGGGATCGAGTCGGCGATCCAGTCAGGGATCGGGTGAGGGGATCGAGTCGGGGATCGGGTCAGGGATCTAGTCAGGGATAGGGTCGGGATCGGGCCGGGGATCGGGCCAGGGATCGGGATAGGGATCGGGTTATGGTTATGGTTATGGTTAGGGTTAGGGTTAGGGTTAGGGTTAGGGTTAGGGTTAGCTTTAGAACCATTTAGGGTCAGGGATCGGGTCGGGATCGAGTCTGGGATCGAGTCGGGGATCGGGTCAGGGATCTAGTCAGGGATCGGGTGAGGGGATCGAGTCGGGGATCGAGTCGGGGATCGGGTCAGGGATCGGGTCAGGGATCGAGTCGGGGATCTGTTCTGGGATCGGGTCAGGGATCGAGTCGGCGATCCAGTCAGGGATCGGGTGAGGGGATCGAGTCGGGGATCGGGTCAGGGATCTAGTCAGGGATCGGGTCGGGATCGGGCCGGGGATCGGGCCAGGGATCGGGATAGGGATCGGGTTATGGTTAGGGTTAGGGTTAGGGTTAGGGTTAGGGTTAGGGTTAGGGTTAGGGTTAGGGTTAGCTTTAGAACCATTTAGGGTCAGGGATCGGGTCGGGATCGAGTCTGGGATCGAGTCGGGGATCGGGTCAGGGATCTAGTCAGGGATCGGGTGAGGGGATCGAGTCTGGGATCGAGTCGGGGATCTAGTCAGGGATCGGGTCAGGGATCGAGTCAGGGATCGGGTCGGGATCGGGATAGGGATCGGGTTATGGTTAGGGTTAGGGTTAGGGTTAGGGTTAGGGTTAGGGTTAGCTTTAGAACCATTTAGGGTCAGGGATCGGGTCGGGATCGAGTCTGGGATCGAGTCGGGGATCGGGTCAGGGATCTAGTCAGGGATCGGGTGAGGGGATCGAGTCTGGGATCGAGTCGGGCATCTAGTCAGGGATCGAGTGAGGGGATCGGGTCAGGGATCGAGTCGGGGATCTGTTCTGGGATCGGGTCAGGGATCGAGTCGGTGATCCAGTCAGGGATCGGGTGAGGGGATCGAGTCGGGGATCGGGTCAGGGATCTAGTCAGGGATCGGGTCGGGATCGGGCCGGGGATCGGGCCAGGGATCGGGATAGGGATCGGGTTATGGTTATGGTTAGGGTTAGGGTTATGGTTAGGGTTAGGGTTAGGGTTAGGGTTAGGGTTAGGGTTAGGGTTATGGTTAGGGTTAGGGTTATGATTAGGGTTAGGGTTAGGGTCAGGGTCAGGGTTAGGGTTAGGGTTAGGGTTAGGGTTAGCTTTAGAACCATTTAGGGTCAGGGATCGGGTCGGGATCGAGTCCGGGATCGAGTCGGGGATCGGGTCAGGGATCTAGTCAGGGATCGGGTGAGGGGATCGAGTCGGGGATCGGGTCAGGGATCTAGTCAGGGATCGGGTCGGGATCGGGCCTGGGATCGGGCCAGGGATCGGGATAGGGATCGGGTTATGGTTATGGTTATGGTTAGGGTTATGGTTATGGTTAGGGTTAGGGTTATGGTTAGGGTTAGGGTTAGGGTTAGGGTTAGGGTTAGGGTTAGCTTTAGAACCATTTAGGGTCAGGGATCGGGTCGGGATCGAGTCTGGGATCGAGTCGGGGATCGGGTCAGGGATCTAGTCAGGGATCGGGTGAGGGGATCGAGTCTGGGATCGAGTCGGGGATCTAGTCAGGGATCGAGTGAGGGGATCGAGTCGGGGATCTGTTCTGGGATCGGGTCAGGGATCGAGTCGGCGATCCAGTCAGGGATCGGGTGAGGGGATCGAGTCGGGGATCGGGTCAGGGATCTAGTCAGGGATCGGGTCGGGATCGGGCCGGGGATCGGGCCAGGGATCGGTTTAGGGATCGGGTTATGGTTATGGTTATGGTTAGGGTTAGGGTTAGGGTTAGGGTTAGGGTTAGGGTTAGCTTTAGAACCATTTAGGGTCAGGGATCGGGTCGGGATCGAGTCTGGGATCGAGTCGGGGATCGGGTCAGGGATCTAGTCAGGGATCGGGTGAGGGGATCGAGTCTGGGATCGAGTCTGGGATCGGGTCAGGGATCGAGTCGGGGATCTGTTCTGGGATCGGGTCAGGGATCGAGTCGGTGATCCAGTCAGGGATCGGGTGAGGGGATCGAGTCGGGGATCGGGTCAGGGATCTAGTCAGGGATCGGGTCGGGATCGGGCCGGGGATCGGGCCAGGGATCGGGATAGGGATCGGGTTATGGTTATGGTTAGGGTTAGGGTTAGGGTTATGGTTAGGGTTAGGGTTATGGTTAGGGTTAGGGTTAGGGTTAGGGTTAGGGTTAGGGTTATGGTTAGGGTTAGGGTTATGGTTAGGGTTAGGGTTAGGGTCAGGGTCAGGGTTAGGGTTAGGGTTAGGGTTAGGGTTAGCTTTAGAACCATTTAGGGTCAGGGATCGGGTCGGGATCGAGTCCGGGATCGAGTCGGGGATCGGGTCAGGGATCTAGTCAGGGATCGGGTGAGGGGATCGAGTCGGGGATCGGGTCAGGGATCTAGTCAGGGATCGGGTCGGGATCGGGCCTGGGATCGGGCCAGGGATCGGGATAGGGATCGGGTTATGGTTATGGTTATGGTTAGGGTTAGGGTTAGGGTTAGGGTTAGGGTTAGGGTTAGGGTTAGGGTTAGGGTTAGGGTTAGGGTTAGGGTTAGGGTTAGGGTTAGGGTTAGGGTTAGGGTTAGGGTTAGGGTTATGGTTAGGGTTAGGGTTATGGTTAGGGTTAGGGTTAGGGTTAGGGTTAGCTTTAGAACCATTTAGGGTCAGGGATCGGGTCGGGATCGAGTCTGGGATCGAGTCGGGGATCGGGTCAGGGATCTAGTCAGGGATCGGGTGAGGGGATCGAGTCTGGGATCGAGTCTGGGATCGGGTCAGGGATCGAGTCTGGGATCGGGTCGGGGATCGGGTCAGGGATCTAGTCAGGGATCGGGTGAGGGGATCGAGTCTGGGATCGAGTCGGGGATCTAGTCAGGGATCGGGTCAGGGATCGAGTCGGGGATCTGTTCTGGGATCGGGTCAGGGATCGAGTCGGCGATCCAGTCAGGGATCGGGTGAGGGGATCGAGTCGGGGATCGGGTCAGGGATCTAGTCAGGGATCGGGTCGGGATCGGGCCGGGGATCGGGCCAGGGATCGGTTTAGGGATCGGGTTATGGTTATGGTTAGGGTTATGGTTAGGGTTAGGGTTAGGGTTAGGGTTAGGGTTAGGGTTAGGGTTAGCTTTAGAACCATTTAGGGTCAGGGATCGGGTCGGGATCGAGTCGGGGATCGGGTCAGGGATCTAGTCAGGGATCGGGTGAGGGGATCTAGTCAGGGATCGGGTGAGGGGATCTAGTCAGGGATCGAGTCGGGGATCGAGTCGGGGATCTGTTCTGGGATCGGGTCAGGGATCGAGTCGGCGATCCAGTCAGGGATCGGGTGAGGGGATCGAGTCGGGGATCGGGTCAGGGATCTAGTCAGGGATCGGGTCGGGATCGGGCCGGGGATCGGGCCAGGGATCGGGATAGGGATCGGGTTATGGTTATGGTTAGGGTTAGGGTTAGGGTTAGGGTTATGGTTAGGGTTAGGGTTATGGTTAGGGTTAGGGTTAGGGTTAGGGTTAGGGTTAGGGTTAGGGTTAGGGTTAGGGTTAGGGTTAGCTTTAGAACCATTTAGGGTCAGGGATCGGGTCGGGATCGAGTCGGGGATCGAGTCGGGGATCGGGTCAGGGATCTAGTCAGGGATCGGGTGAGGGGATCGAGTCTGGGATCGAGTCGGGGATCGGGTGAGGGGATCGAGTCTGGGATCGAGTCTGGGATCTAGTCAGGCATCGGGTCCGGATCGGGTCAGGGATCGAGTCGGGGATCTGTTCTGGGATCGGGTCAGGGATCGAGTCGGGGATCCAGTCAGGGATCGGGTGAGGGGATCGAGTCGGGGATCGGGTCAGGGATCTAGTCAGGGATCGGGTCGGGATCGGGCCGGGGATCGGGCCAGGGATCGGGATAGGGATCGGGTTATGGTTATGGTTAGGGTTAGGGTTATGGTTAGGGTTAGGGTTAGGGTTATGGTTAGGGTTAGGGTTAGGGTTAGGGTTAGGGTTAGGGTTAGGGTTAGGGTTAGGGTTAGGGTTAGCTTTAGAACCATTTAGGGTCAGGGATCGGGTCGGGATCGAGTCTGGGATCGAGTCTGGGATCGGGTCAGGGATCTAGTCAGGGATCGGGTGAGGGGATCGAGTCTGGGATCGAGTCGGGGATCTAGTCAGGGATCGGGTCCGGATCGGGTCAGGGATCGAGTCGGGGATCTGTTCTGGGATCGGGTCAGGGATCGAGTCGGCGATCCAGTCAGGGATCGGGTGAGGGGATCGAGTCGGGGATCGGGTCAGGGATCTAGTCAGGGATCGGGTCGGGATCGGGCCGGGGATCGGGCCAGGGATCGGGATAGGGATCGGGTTATGGTTATGGTTATGGTTATGGTTATGGTTAGGGTTAGGGTTATGGTTAGGGTTAGGGTTATGGTTATGGTTAGGGTTAGGGTTAGGGTTAGGGTTAGGGTTAGGGTTAGGGTTAGCTTTAGAACCATTTAGGGTCAGGGATCGGGTCGGGATCGAGTCTGGGATCGGGTCAGGAATCTAGTCAGGGATCGGGTGAGGGGATCGAGTCTGGGATCGAGTCGGGGATCTAGTCAGGGATCTAGTCAGGGATCGGGTCCGGATCGGGTCAGGGATCGAGTCGGGGATCTGTTCTGGGATCGGGTCAGGGATCGAGTCGGGGATCCAGTCAGGGATCGGGTGAGGGGATCGAGTCGGGGATCGGGTCAGGGATCTAGTCAGGGATCGGGTGAGGGGATCGAGTCTGGGATCGAGTCGGGGATCTAGTCAGGCATCGGGTCCGGATCGGGTCAGGGATCGAGTCGGGGATCTGTTCTGGGATCGGGTCAGGGATCGAGTCGGCGATCCAGTCAGGGATCGGGTGAGGGGATCGAGTCGGGGATCGGGTCAGGGATCTAGTCAGGGATCGGGTCGGGATCGGGCCGGAAATCGGGCCAGGGATCGGGATAGGGATCGGGTTATGGTTATGGTTATGGTTATGGTTAGGGTTAGGGTTAGGGTTAGGGTTATGGTTAGGGTTAGGGTTAGGGTTAGGGTTAGCTTTAGAACCATTTAGGGTCAGGGATCGGGTCGGGATCGAGTCTGGGATCGAGTCGGGGATCTAGTCAGGGATCGGGTCCGGATCGGGTCAGGGATCGAGTCGGGGATCTGTTCTGGGATCGGGTCAGGGATCGAGTCGGTGATCCAGTCAGGGATCGGGTGAGGGGATCGAGTCGGGGATCGGGTCAGGGATCTAGTCAGGGATCGGGTCGGGATCGGGCCGGGGATCGGGCCAGGGATCGGGATAGGGATCGGGTTATGGTTATGGTTAGGGTTAGGGTTATGGTTAGGGTTAGGGTTAGGGTTATGGTTAGGGTTAGGGTTAGGGTTAGGGTTAGGGTTAGGGTTAGGGTTAGGGTTAGCTTTAGAACCATTTAGGGTCAGGGATCGGGTCGGGATCGAGTCTGGGATCGAGTCTGGGATCGGGTCAGGGATCTAGTCAGGGATCGGGTGAGGGGATCGAGTCTGGGGTCGAGTCGGGGATCTGTTCTGGGATCGGGTCAGGGATCGAGTCGGTGATCCAGTCAGGGATCGGGTGAGGGGATCGAGTCGGGGATCGGGTCAGGGATCTAGTCAGGGATCGGGTCGGGATCGGGCCGGGGATCGGGCCAGGGATCGGGATAGGGATCGGGTTATGGTTATGGTTATGGTTATGGTTATGGTTAGGGTTAGGGTTAGGGTTAGGGTTAGGGTTATGGTTATGGTTAGGGTTAGGGTTAGGGTTAGGGTTAGGGTTAGGGTTAGGGTTAGGGTTAGCTTTAGAACCATTTAGGGTCAGGGATCGGGTCGGGATCGAGTCTGGGATCGAGTCTGGTATCGGGTCAGGGATCTAGTCAGGGATCGGGTGAGGGGATCGAGTCTGGGGTCGAGTCGGGGATCTAGTCAGGGATCGGGTCCGGATCGGGTCAGGGATCGAGTCGGGGATCTGTTCTGGGATCGGGTCAGGGATCGAGTCGGTGATCCAGTCAGGGATCGGGTGAGGGGATCGAGTCGGGGATCGGGTCAGGGATCTAGTCAGGGATCGGGTCGGGATCGGGCCGGGGATCGGGCCAGGGATCGGGATAGGGATCGGGTTATGGTTATGGTTATGGTTATGGTTATGGTTAGGGTTAGGGTTATGGTTAGGGTTAGGGTTATGGTTAGGGTTAGGGTTAGGGTTAGGGTTAGGGTTAGGGTTAGGGTTAGGGTTAGGGTTAGGGTTAGGGTTAGCTTTAGAACCATTTAGGGTCAGGGATCGGGTCGGGATCGAGTCTGGGATCGAGTCTGGGATCGGGTCAGGGATCTAGTCAGGGATCGGGTGAGGGGATCGAGTCTGGGGTCGAGTCGGGGATCTAGTCAGGGATCGGGTCGGGATCGGGTCGGGGATCTGTTCTGGGATCGGGTCAGGGATCGAGTCGGCGATCCAGTCAGGGATCGGGTGAGGGGATCGAGTCGGGGATCGGGTCAGGGATCTAGTCAGGGATCGGGTCGGGATCGGGCCGGGGATCGGGCCAGGGATCGGGATAGGGATCGGGTTATGGTTATGGTTATGGTTATGGTTATGGTTAGGGTTAGGGTTAGGGTTAGGGTTAGGGTTAGGGTTAGGGTTAGCTTTAGAACCATTTAGGGTCAGGGATCGGGTCGGGATCGAGTCGGGGATCGAGTCGGGGATCGGGTCAGGGATCTAGTCAGGGATCGGGTGAGGGGATCGAGTCTGGGATCTAGTCAGGGATCGGGTCAGGGATCGAGTCGGCGATCCAGTCAGGGATCGGGTGAGGGGATCGAGTCGGGGATCGGGTCAGGGATCTAGTCAGGGATAGGGTCGGGATCGGGCCGGGGATCGGGCCAAGGATCGGGATAGGGATCGGGTTATGGTTATGGTTATGGTTAGGGTTAGGGTTAGGGTTAGGGTTAGGGTTAGGGTTAGGGTTAGCTTTAGAACCATTTAGGGTCAGGGATCGGGTTGGGATCGAGTCTGGGATCGAGTCGGGGATCGGGTCAGGGATCTAGTCAGGGATCGGGTGAGGGGATCGAGTCTGGGATCGAGTCTGGGATCTAGTCAGGGATCGGGTCAGGGATCGAGTCGGCGATCCAGTCAGGGATCGGGTGAGGGGATCGAGTCGGGGATCGGGTCAGGGATCTAGTCAGGGATCGGGTCGGGATCGGGCCGGGGATCGGGCCAGGGATCGGGATAGGGATCGGGTTATGGTTATGGTTAGGGTTCGGGTTAGGGTTATGGTTAGGGTTAGGGTTATGGTTAGGGTTAGGGTTAAGGTTAGGGTTAGGGTTAGGGTTAGGGTTAGCTTTAGAACCATTTAGGGTCAGGGATCGGGTCGGGATCGAGTCGGGGATCGAGTCGGGGATCGAGTCTGGGATCTAGTCAGGGATCGGGTCGGGATCGGGTCAGGGATCGAGTCGGGGATCTGTTCTGGGATCGGGTCAGGGATCGAGTCGGCGATCCAGTCAGGGATCGGGTGAGGGGATCGAGTCGGGGATCGGGTCAGGGATCTAGTCAGGGATCTGGTCGGGATCGGGCCGGGGATCGGGCCAGGGATCGGGATAGGGAGCGGGTTATGGTTATGGTTAGGGTTAGGGTTAGGGTTATGGTTAGGGTTAGGGTTATGGTTAGGGTTAGGGTTAGGGTTAGGGTTAGGGTTAGGGTTAGGGTTAGGGTTAGCTTTAGAACCATTTAGGGTCAGGGATCGGGTCGGGATCGAGTCTGGGATCGGGTCGGGGATCGGGTCAGGGATCTAGTCAGGGATCGGGTGAGGGGATCGAGTCTGGGATCGAGTCTGGGATCTAGTCAGGGATCGGGTCAGGGATCGAGTCGCGGATCTGTTCTGGGATCGGGTCAGGGATCGAGTCGGCGATCCAGTCAGGGATCGGGTGAGGGGATCGAGTCGGGGATCGGGTCAGGGATCTAGTCAGGGATCGGGATAGGGATCGGGTTATGGTTATGGTTATGGTTAGGGTTAGGGTTATGGTTATGGTTAGGGTTAGGGTTAGGGTTAGGGTTAGGGTTAGGGTTAGGGTTAGGGTTAGGGTTAGCTTTAGAACCATTTAGGGTCAGGGATCGGGTCGGGATCGAGTCGGGGATCGAGTCGGGGATCGGGTCAGGGATCTAGTCAGGGATCGGGTGAGGGGATCGAGTCTGGGATCGAGTCTGGGATCTAGTCAGGGATCGGGTCAGGGATCGAGTCGGGGATCTGTTCTGGGATCGGGTCAGGGATCGAGTCGGCGATCCAGTCAGGGATCGGGTGAGGGGATCGAGTCGGGGATCGGGTCAGGGATCTAGTCAGGGATCGGGTCGGGATCGGGCCGGGGATCGGGCCAGGGATCGGGATAGGGATCGGGTTATGGTTATGGTTAGGGTTCGGGTTAGGGTTATGGTTAGGGTTAGGGTTATGGTTAGGGTTAGGGTTAGGGTTAGGGTTAGGGTTAGGGTTAGCTTTAGAACCATTTAGGGTCAGGGATCGGGTCAGGGATCGGGTCGGGATCTGTTCTGGGATCGAGTCGGGGATCGGGTCAGGGATCTACTCAGGGATCGGGTGAGGGGATCGGGCCGGGGATCGGGCCAGGGATCGGGTCAGGGATCGAGTCGGGGATCTGTTCTGGGATCGGGTCAGGGATCGAGTCGGCGATCCAGTCAGGGATCGGGTGAGGGGATCGAGTCGGGGATCGGGTCAGGGATCTAGTCAGGGATCGGGTCGGGATCGGGCCGGGGATCGGGCCAGGGATCGGGATAGGGATCGGGTTATGGTTATGGTTAGGGTTCGGGTTAGGGTTATGGTTAGGGTTAGGGTTATGGTTAGGGTTAGGGTTAGGGTTAGGGTTAGGGTTAGGGTTAGGGTTAGGGTTAGGGTTAGGGTTAGGGTTAGCTTTAGAACCATTTAGGGTCAGGGATCGGGTCGGGATCGAGCCGGGGATCGAGCCGGGGATCGAGCCGGGGATCGAGTCGGGGATCTAGTCAGGGATCGGGTCGGGATCGGGTCAGGGATCGAGTCGGGGATCTGTTCTGGGATCGGTCAGGGATCGAGTCGGCGATCCAGTCAGGGATCGGGTGAGGGGATCGAGTCGGGGATCGGGTCAGGGATCTAGTCAGGGATCGGGTCGGGATCGGGCCGGGGATCGGGCCAGGGATCGGGATAGGGATCGGGTTATGGTTATGGTTAGGGTTCGGGTTAGGGTTATGGTTAGGGTTAGGGTTATGGTTAGGGTTAGGGTTAGGGTTAGGGTTAGGGTTAGGGTTAGGGTTAGCTTTAGAACCATTTAGGGTCAGGGATCGGGTCGGGATCGAGTCGGGGATCGAGTCGGGGATCGAGTCTGGGATCTAGTCAGGGATCGGGTCGGGATCGGGTCAGGGATCGAGTCGGGGATCTGTTCTGGGATCGGGTCAGGGATCGAATCGGCGATCCAGTCAGGGATCGGGTGAGGGGATCGAGTCGGGGATCGGGTCAGGGATCTAGTCAGGGATCGGGTCGGGATCGGGCCGGGGATCGGGCCAGGGATCGGGATAGGGATCGGGTTATGGTTATGGTTAGGGTTCGGGTTAGGGTTATGGTTAGGGTTAGGGTTATGGTTAGGGTTAGGGTTAGGGTTAGGGTTAGGGTTAGGGTTAGCTTTAGAACCATTTAGGGTCAGGGATCGGGTCGGGATCGAGTCGGGGATCGAGTGAGGGGATCGAGTCTGGGATCGAGTCGGGGATCTAGTCAGGGATCGGGTCGGGGATCGAGTCGGGGATCTGTTCTGGGATCGGGTCAGGGATCGAGTCGGCGATCCAGTCAGGGATCGGGTGAGGGGATCGAGTCGGGGATCGGGTCAGGGATCTAGTCAGGGATCGGGTCGGGATCGGGCCGGGGATCGGGCCAGGGATCGGGATAGGGATCGGGTTATGGTTATGGTTAGGGTTAGGGTTATGGTTAGGGTTAGGGTTAGGGTTATGGTTAGGGTTAGGGTTAGGGTTAGGGTTAGGGTTAGCTTTAGAACCATTTAGGGTCAGGGATCGGGTCGGGATCGAGTCTGGGATCGGGTCGGGGATCTAGTCAGGGATCGGGTGAGGGGATCGAGTCTGGGATCGAGTCGGGGATCTAGTCAGGGATCGGGTCGGGATCGGGCCGGGGATCGGGCCAGGGATCGGGATAGGGATCGGGTTATGGTTATGGTTAGGGTTAGGGTTATGGTTAGGGTTAGGGTTAGGGTTAGGGTTATGGTTAGGGTTAGGGTTAGGGTTAGGGTTAGGGTTAGGGTTAGCTTTAGAACCATTTAGGGTCAGGGATCGGGTCGGGATCGAGTCTGGGATCGGGTCTGGGATCGGGTCAGGGATCGGGTGAGGGGATCGAGTCTGGGATCGAGTCTGGGATCTAGTCAGGGATCGGGTCCGGATCGGGTCAGGGATCGAGTCGGGGATCTGTTCTGGGATCGGGTCAGGGATCGAGTCGGTGATCCAGTCAGGGATCGGGTGAGGGGATCGAGTCGGGGATCGGGTCAGGGATCTAGTCAGGGATCGGGTCGGGATCGGGCCGGGGATCGGGCCAGGGATCGGGATAGGGATCGGGTTATGGTTATGGTTAGGGTTAGGGTTATGGTTAGGGTTAGGGTTAGGGTTATGGTTAGGGTTAGGGTTAGGGTTAGGGTTAGGGTTAGGGTTAGGGTTAGGGTTAGGGTTAGCTTTAGAACCATTTAGGGTCAGGGATCGGGTCGGGATCGAGTCTGGGATCGAGTCTGGGATCGGGTCAGGGATCTAGTCAGGGATCGGGTGAGGGGATCGAGTCTGGGATCGAGTCGGGGATCTAGTCAGGGATCGGGTCCGGATCGGGTCAGGGATCGAGTCGGGGATCTGTTCTGGGATCGGGTCAGGGATCGAGTCGGTGATCCAGTCAGGGATCGGGTGAGGGGATCGAGTCGGGGATCGGGTCAGGGATCTAGTCAGGGATCGGGTCGGGATCGGGCCGGGGATCGGGCCAGGGATCGGGATAGGGATCGGGTTATGGTTATGGTTATGGTTATGGTTATGGTTAGGGTTAGGGTTATGGTTAGGGTTAGGGTTATGGTTATGGTTAGGGTTAGGGTTAGGGTTAGGGTTAGGGTTAGGGTTAGGGTTAGCTTTAGAACCATTTAGGGTCAGGGATCGGGTCGGGATCGAGTCTGGGATCGGGTCAGGAATCTAGTCAGGGATCGGGTGAGGGGATCGAGTCTGGGATCGAGTCGGGGATCTAGTCAGGGATCTAGTCAGGGATCGGGTCCGGATCGGGTCAGGGATCGAGTCGGGGATCTGTTCTGGGATCGGGTCAGGGATCGAGTCGGGGATCCAGTCAGGGATCGGGTGAGGGGATCGAGTCGGGGATCGGGTCAGGGATCTAGTCAGGGATCGGGTGAGGGGATCGAGTCTGGGATCGAGTCGGGGATCTAGTCAGGCATCGGGTCCGGATCGGGTCAGGGATCGAGTCGGGGATCTGTTCTGGGATCGGGTCAGGTATCGAGTCGGGGATCCAGTCAGGGATCGGGTGAGGGGATCGAGTCGGGGATCGGGTCAGGGATCTAGTCAGGGATCGGGTCGGGATCGGGCCGGAAATCGGGCCAGGGATCGGGATAGGGATCGGGTTATGGTTATGGTTATGGTTATGGTTAGGGTTAGGGTTAGGGTTAGGGTTATGGTTAGGGTTAGGGTTAGGGTTAGGGTTAGCTTTAGAACCATTTAGGGTCAGGGATCGGGTCGGGATCGAGTCTGGGATCGAGTCGGGGATCTAGTCAGGGATCGGGTCCGGATCGGGTCAGGGATCGAGTCGGGGATCTGTTCTGGGATCGGGTCAGGGATCGAGTCGGTGATCCAGTCAGGGATCGGGTGAGGGGATCGAGTCGGGGATCGGGTCAGGGATCTAGTCAGGGATCGGGTCGGGATCGGGCCGGGGATCGGGCCAGGGATCGGGATAGGGATCGGGTTATGGTTATGGTTAGGGTTAGGGTTATGGTTAGGGTTAGGGTTAGGGTTATGGTTAGGGTTAGGGTTAGGGTTAGGGTTAGGGTTAGGGTTAGGGTTAGGGTTAGCTTTAGAACCATTTAGGGTCAGGGATCGGGTCGGGATCGAGTCTGGGATCGAGTCTGGGATCGGGTCAGGGATCTAGTCAGGGATCGGGTGAGGGGATCGAGTCTGGGGTCGAGTCGGGGATCTGTTCTGGGATCGGGTCAGGGATCGAGTCGGTGATCCAGTCAGGGATCGGGTGAGGGGATCGAGTCGGGGATCGGGTCAGGGATCTAGTCAGGGATCGGGTCGGGATCGGGCCGGGGATCGGGCCAGGGATCGGGATAGGGATCGGGTTATGGTTATGGTTATGGTTATGGTTATGGTTAGGGTTAGGGTTAGGGTTAGGGTTAGGGTTATGGTTATGGTTAGGGTTAGGGTTAGGGTTAGGGTTAGGGTTAGGGTTAGGGTTAGGGTTATGGTTATGGTTAGGGTTAGGGTTAGGGTTAGGGTTAGGGTTAGGGTTAGGGTTAGGGTTAGCTTTAGAACCATTTAGGGTCAGGGATCGGGTCGGGATCGAGTCTGGGATCGAGTCTGGTATCGGGTCAGGGATCTAGTCAGGGATCGGGTGAGGGGATCGAGTCTGGGGTCGAGTCGGGGATCTAGTCAGGGATCGGGTCCGGATCGGGTCAGGGATCGAGTCGGGGATCTGTTCTGGGATCGGGTCAGGGATCGAGTCGGTGATCCAGTCAGGGATCGGGTGAGGGGATCGAGTCGGGGATCGGGTCAGGGATCTAGTCAGGGATCGGGTCGGGATCGGGCCGGGGATCGGGCCAGGGATCGGGATAGGGATCGGGTTATGGTTATGGTTATGGTTATGGTTATGGTTAGGGTTAGGGTTATGGTTAGGGTTAGGGTTATGGTTAGGGTTAGGGTTAGGGTTAGGGTTAGGGTTAGGGTTAGGGTTAGGGTTAGGGTTAGGGTTAGGGTTAGCTTTAGAACCATTTAGGGTCAGGGATCGGGTCGGGATCGAGTCTGGGATCGAGTCTGGTATCGGGTCAGGGATCTAGTCAGGGATCGGGTGAGGGGATCGAGTCTGGGGTCGAGTCGGGGATCTAGTCAGGGATCGGGTCCGGATCGGGTCAGGGATCGAGTCGGGGATCTGTTCTGGGATCGGGTCAGGGATCGAGTCGGTGATCCAGTCAGGGATCGGGTGAGGGGATCGAGTCGGGGATCGGGTCAGGGATCTAGTCAGGGATCGGGTCGGGATCGGGCCGGGGATCGGGCCAGGGATCGGGATAGGGATCGGGTTATGGTTATGGTTAGGGTTAGGGTTATGGTTAGGGTTAGGGTTAGGGTTATGGTTAGGGTTAGGGTTAGGGTTAGGGTTAGGGTTAGGGTTAGGGTTAGGGTTAGGGTTAGGGTTAGCTTTAGAACCATTTAGGGTCAGGGATCGGGTCGGGATCGAGTCTGGGATCGAGTCTGGGATCGGGTCAGGGATCTAGTCAGGGATCGGGTGAGGGGATCGAGTCTGGGGTCGAGTCGGGGATCTAGTCAGGGATCGGGTCGGGATCGGGTCGGGGATCTGTTCTGGGATCGGGTCAGGGATCGAGTCGGCGATCCAGTCAGGGATCGGGTGAGGGGATCGAGTCGGGGATCGGGTCAGGGATCTAGTCAGGGATCGGGTCGGGATCGGGCCGGGGATCGGGCCAGGGATCGGGATAGGGATCGGGTTATGGTTATGGTTATGGTTATGGTTATGGTTAGGGTTAGGGTTAGGGTTAGGGTTAGGGTTAGGGTTAGGGTTAGCTTTAGAACCATTTAGGGTCAGGGATCGGGTCGGGATCGAGTCTGGGATCGAGTCGGGGATCGGGTCAGGGATCTAGTCAGGGATCGGGTGAGGGGATCGAGTCTGGGATCTAGTCAGGGATCGGGTCAGGGATCGAGTCGGCGATCCAGTCAGGGATCGGGTGAGGGGATCGAGTCGGGGATCGGGTCAGGGATCTAGTCAGGGATAGGGTCGGGATCGGGCCGGGGATCGGGCCAAGGATCGGGATAGGGATCGGGTTATGGTTATGGTTATGGTTAGGGTTAGGGTTAGGGTTAGGGTTAGGGTTAGGGTTAGGGTTAGCTTTAGAACCATTTAGGGTCAGGGATCGGGTTGGGATCGAGTCTGGGATCGAGTCGGGGATCGGGTCAGGGATCTAGTCAGGGATCGGGTGAGGGGATCGAGTCTGGGATCGAGTCGGGGATCTAGTCAGGGATCGGGTCGGGATCGGGTCAGGGATCGAGTCGGGGATCTGTTCTGGGATCGGGTCAGGGATCGAGTCGGCGATCCAGTCAGGGATCGGGTGAGGGGATCGAGTCGGGGATCGGGTCAGGGATCTAGTCAGGGATCGGGTCGGGATCGGGCCGGGGATCGGGCCAGGGATCGGGATAGGGATCGGGTTATGGTTATGGTTAGGGTTCGGGTTAGGGTTATGGTTAGGGTTAGGGTTATGGTTAGGGTTAGGGTTAGGGTTAGGGTTAGGGTTAGGGTTAGGGTTAGGGTTAGCTTTAGAACCATTTAGGGTCAGGGATCGGGTCGGGATCGAGTCGGGGATCGAGTCGGGGATCGAGTCTGGGATCTAGTCAGGGATCGGGTCGGGATCGGGTCAGGGATCGAGTCGGTGATCTGTTCTGGGATCGGTCAGGGATCGAGTCGGCGATCCAGTCAGGGATCGGGTGAGGGGATCGAGTCGGGGATCGGGTCAGGGATCTAGTCAGGGATCGGGTCGGGATCGGGCCGGGGATCGGGCCAGGGATCGGGATAGGGATCGGGTTATGGTTATGGTTAGGGTTCGGGTTAGGGTTATGGTTAGGGTTAGGGTTATGGTTAGGGTTAGGGTTAGGGTTAGGGTTAGGGTTAGGGTTAGGGTTAGCTTTAGAACCATTTAGGGTCAGGGATCGGGTCGGGATCGAGTCGGGGATCGAGTCGGGGATCGAGTCTGGGATCTAGTCAGGGATCGGGTCGGGATCGGGTCAGGGATCGAGTCGGGGATCTGTTCTGGGATCGGGTCAGGGATCGAATCGGCGATCCAGTCAGGGATCGGGTGAGGGGATCGAGTCGGGGATCGGGTCAGGGATCTAGTCAGGGATCGGGTCGGGATCGGGCCGGGGATCGGGCCAGGGATCGGGATAGGGATCGGGTTATGGTTATGGTTAGGGTTCGGGTTAGGGTTATGGTTAGGGTTAGGGTTATGGTTAGGGTTAGGGTTAGGGTTAGGGTTAGGGTTAGGGTTAGCTTTAGAACCATTTAGGGTCAGGGATCGGGTCGGGATCGAGTCGGGGATCGAGTGAGGGGATCGAGTCTGGGATCGAGTCGGGGATCTAGTCAGGGATCGGGTCGGGGATCGAGTCGGGGATCTGTTCTGGGATCGGGTCAGGGATCGAGTCGGCGATCCAGTCAGGGATCGGGTGAGGGGATCGAGTCGGGGATCGGGTCAGGGATCTAGTCAGGGATCGGGTCGGGATCGGGCCGGGGATCGGGCCAGGGATCGGGATAGGGATCGGGTTATGGTTATGGTTAGGGTTAGGGTTATGGTTAGGGTTAGGGTTAGGGTTATGGTTAGGGTTAGGGTTAGGGTTAGGGTTAGGGTTAGCTTTAGAACCATTTAGGGTCAGGGATCGGGTCGGGATCGAGTCTGGGATCGGGTCGGGGATCTAGTCAGGGATCGGGTGAGGGGATCGAGTCTGGGATCGAGTCGGGGATCTAGTCAGGGATCGGGTCGGGATCGGGCCGGGGATCGGGCCAGGGATCGGGATAGGGATCGGGTTATGGTTATGGTTAGGGTTAGGGTTATGGTTAGGGTTAGGGTTAGGGTTAGGGTTATGGTTAGGGTTAGGGTTAGGGTTAGGGTTAGGGTTAGGGTTAGCTTTAGAACCATTTAGGGTCAGGGATCGGGTCGGGATCGAGTCTGGGATCGGGTCTGGGATCGGGTCAGGGATCGGGTGAGGGGATCGAGTCTGGGATCGAGTCTGGGATCTAGTCAGGGATCGGGTCCGGATCGGGTCAGGGATCGAGTCGGGGATCTGTTCTGGGATCGGGTCAGGGATCGAGTCGGTGATCCAGTCAGGGATCGGGTGAGGGGATCGAGTCGGGGATCGGGTCAGGGATCTAGTCAGGGATCGGGTCGGGATCGGGCCGGGGATCGGGCCAGGGATCGGGATAGGGATCGGGTTATGGTTATGGTTAGGGTTAGGGTTATGGTTAGGGTTAGGGTTAGGGTTATGGTTAGGGTTAGGGTTAGGGTTAGGGTTAGGGTTAGGGTTAGGGTTAGGGTTAGGGTTAGCTTTAGAACCATTTAGGGTCAGGGATCGGGTCGGGATCGAGTCTGGGATCGAGTCTGGGATCGGGTCAGGGATCTAGTCAGGGATCGGGTGAGGGGATCGAGTCTGGGATCGAGTCGGGGATCTAGTCAGGGATCGGGTCCGGATCGGGTCAGGGATCGAGTCGGGGATCTGTTCTGGGATCGGGTCAGGGATCGAGTCGGTGATCCAGTCAGGGATCGGGTGAGGGGATCGAGTCGGGGATCGGGTCAGGGATCTAGTCAGGGATCGGGTCGGGATCGGGCCGGGGATCGGGCCAGGGATCGGGATAGGGATCGGGTTATGGTTATGGTTATGGTTATGGTTATGGTTAGGGTTAGGGTTATGGTTAGGGTTAGGGTTATGGTTATGGTTAGGGTTAGGGTTAGGGTTAGGGTTAGGGTTAGGGTTAGGGTTAGCTTTAGAACCATTTAGGGTCAGGGATCGGGTCGGGATCGAGTCTGGGATCGGGTCAGGAATCTAGTCAGGGATCGGGTGAGGGGATCGAGTCTGGGATCGAGTCGGGGATCTAGTCAGGGATCTAGTCAGGGATCGGGTCCGGATCGGGTCAGGGATCGAGTCGGGGATCTGTTCTGGGATCGGGTCAGGGATCGAGTCGGGGATCCAGTCAGGGATCGGGTGAGGGGATCGAGTCGGGGATCGGGTCAGGGATCTAGTCAGGGATCGGGTGAGGGGATCGAGTCTGGGATCGAGTCGGGGATCTAGTCAGGCATCGGGTCCGGATCGGGTCAGGGATCGAGTCGGGGATCTGTTCTGGGATCGGGTCAGGTATCGAGTCGGGGATCCAGTCAGGGATCGGGTGAGGGGATCGAGTCGGGGATCGGGTCAGGGATCTAGTCAGGGATCGGGTCGGGATCGGGCCGGAAATCGGGCCAGGGATCGGGATAGGGATCGGGTTATGGTTATGGTTATGGTTATGGTTAGGGTTAGGGTTAGGGTTAGGGTTATGGTTAGGGTTAGGGTTAGGGTTAGGGTTAGCTTTAGAACCATTTAGGGTCAGGGATCGGGTCGGGATCGAGTCTGGGATCGAGTCGGGGATCTAGTCAGGGATCGGGTCCGGATCGGGTCAGGGATCGAGTCGGGGATCTGTTCTGGGATCGGGTCAGGGATCGAGTCGGTGATCCAGTCAGGGATCGGGTGAGGGGATCGAGTCGGGGATCGGGTCAGGGATCTAGTCAGGGATCGGGTCGGGATCGGGCCGGGGATCGGGCCAGGGATCGGGATAGGGATCGGGTTATGGTTATGGTTAGGGTTAGGGTTATGGTTAGGGTTAGGGTTAGGGTTATGGTTAGGGTTAGGGTTAGGGTTAGGGTTAGGGTTAGGGTTAGGGTTAGGGTTAGGGTTAGCTTTAGAACCATTTAGGGTCAGGGATCGGGTCGGGATCGAGTCTGGGATCGAGTCTGGGATCGGGTCAGGGATCTAGTCAGGGATCGGGTGAGGGGATCGAGTCTGGGGTCGAGTCGGGGATCTGTTCTGGGATCGGGTCAGGGATCGAGTCGGTGATCCAGTCAGGGATCGGGTGAGGGGATCGAGTCGGGGATCGGGTCAGGGATCTAGTCAGGGATCGGGTCGGGATCGGGCCGGGGATCGGGCCAGGGATCGGGATAGGGATCGGGTTATGGTTATGGTTATGGTTATGGTTATGGTTAGGGTTAGGGTTAGGGTTAGGGTTAGGGTTATGGTTATGGTTAGGGTTAGGGTTAGGGTTAGGGTTAGGGTTAGGGTTAGGGTTAGGGTTATGGTTATGGTTAGGGTTAGGGTTAGGGTTAGGGTTAGGGTTAGGGTTAGGGTTAGGGTTAGCTTTAGAACCATTTAGGGTCAGGGATCGGGTCGGGATCGAGTCTGGGATCGAGTCTGGTATCGGGTCAGGGATCTAGTCAGGGATCGGGTGAGGGGATCGAGTCTGGGGTCGAGTCGGGGATCTAGTCAGGGATCGGGTCCGGATCGGGTCAGGGATCGAGTCGGGGATCTGTTCTGGGATCGGGTCAGGGATCGAGTCGGTGATCCAGTCAGGGATCGGGTGAGGGGATCGAGTCGGGGATCGGGTCAGGGATCTAGTCAGGGATCGGGTCGGGATCGGGCCGGGGATCGGGCCAGGGATCGGGATAGGGATCGGGTTATGGTTATGGTTATGGTTATGGTTATGGTTAGGGTTAGGGTTATGGTTAGGGTTAGGGTTATGGTTAGGGTTAGGGTTAGGGTTAGGGTTAGGGTTAGGGTTAGGGTTAGGGTTAGGGTTAGGGTTAGGGTTAGCTTTAGAACCATTTAGGGTCAGGGATCGGGTCGGGATCGAGTCTGGGATCGAGTCTGGTATCGGGTCAGGGATCTAGTCAGGGATCGGGTGAGGGGATCGAGTCTGGGGTCGAGTCGGGGATCTAGTCAGGGATCGGGTCCGGATCGGGTCAGGGATCGAGTCGGGGATCTGTTCTGGGATCGGGTCAGGGATCGAGTCGGTGATCCAGTCAGGGATCGGGTGAGGGGATCGAGTCGGGGATCGGGTCAGGGATCTAGTCAGGGATCGGGTCGGGATCGGGCCGGGGATCGGGCCAGGGATCGGGATAGGGATCGGGTTATGGTTATGGTTAGGGTTAGGGTTATGGTTAGGGTTAGGGTTAGGGTTATGGTTAGGGTTAGGGTTAGGGTTAGGGTTAGGGTTAGGGTTAGGGTTAGGGTTAGGGTTAGCTTTAGAACCATTTAGGGTCAGGGATCGGGTCGGGATCGAGTCTGGGATCGAGTCTGGGATCGGGTCAGGGATCTAGTCAGGGATCGGGTGAGGGGATCGAGTCTGGGGTCGAGTCGGGGATCTAGTCAGGGATCGGGTCGGGATCGGGTCGGGGATCTGTTCTGGGATCGGGTCAGGGATCGAGTCGGCGATCCAGTCAGGGATCGGGTGAGGGGATCGAGTCGGGGATCGGGTCAGGGATCTAGTCAGGGATCGGGTCGGGATCGGGCCGGGGATCGGGCCAGGGATCGGGATAGGGATCGGGTTATGGTTATGGTTATGGTTATGGTTATGGTTAGGGTTAGGGTTAGGGTTAGGGTTAGGGTTAGGGTTAGGGTTAGCTTTAGAACCATTTAGGGTCAGGGATCGGGTCGGGATCGAGTCTGGGATCGAGTCGGGGATCGGGTCAGGGATCTAGTCAGGGATCGGGTGAGGGGATCGAGTCTGGGATCTAGTCAGGGATCGGGTCAGGGATCGAGTCGGCGATCCAGTCAGGGATCGGGTGAGGGGATCGAGTCGGGGATCGGGTCAGGGATCTAGTCAGGGATAGGGTCGGGATCGGGCCGGGGATCGGGCCAAGGATCGGGATAGGGATCGGGTTATGGTTATGGTTATGGTTAGGGTTAGGGTTAGGGTTAGGGTTAGGGTTAGGGTTAGGGTTAGCTTTAGAACCATTTAGGGTCAGGGATCGGGTTGGGATCGAGTCTGGGATCGAGTCGGGGATCGGGTCAGGGATCTAGTCAGGGATCGGGTGAGGGGATCGAGTCTGGGATCGAGTCTGGGATCTAGTCAGGGATCGGGTCAGGGATCGAGTCGGCGATCCAGTCAGGGATCGGGTGAGGGGATCGAGTCGGGGATCGGGTCAGGGATCTAGTCAGGGATCGGGTCGGGATCGGGCCGGGGATCGGGCCAGGGATCGGGATAGGGATCGGGTTATGGTTATGGTTAGGGTTCGGGTTAGGGTTATGGTTAGGGTTAGGGTTATGGTTAGGGTTACGGTTAGGGTTAGGGTTAGGGTTAGGGTTAGGGTTAGCTTTAGAACCATTTAGGGTCAGGGATCGGGTCGGGATCGAGTCGGGGATCGAGTCGGGGATCGAGTCTGGGATCTAGTCAGGGATCGGGTCGGGATCGGGTCAGGGATCGAGTCGGGGATCTGTTCTGGGATCGGGTCAGGGATCGAGTCGGCGATCCAGTCAGGGATCGGGTGAGGGGATCGAGTCGGGGATCGGGTCAGGGATCTAGTCAGGGATCTGGTCGGGATCGGGCCGGGGATCGGGCCAGGGATCGGGATAGGGAGCGGGTTATGGTTATGGTTAGGGTTAGGGTTAGGGTTATGGTTAGGGTTAGGGTTATGGTTAGGGTTAGGGTTAGGGTTAGGGTTAGGGTTAGGGTTAGCTTTAGAACCATTTAGGGTCAGGGATCGGGTCGGGATCGAGTCTGGGATCGGGTCGGGGATCGGGTCAGGGATCTAGTCAGGGATCGGGTGAGGGGGTCGAGTCTGGGATCGAGTCTGGGATCTAGTCAGGGATCGGGTCAGGGATCGAGTCGCGGATCTGTTCTGGGATCGGGTCAGGGATCGAGTCGGCGATCCAGTCAGGGATCGGGTGAGGGGATCGAGTCGGGGATCGGGTCAGGGATCTAGTCAGGGATCGGGATAGGGATCGGGTTATGGTTATGGTTATGGTTAGGGTTAGGGTTATGGTTATGGTTATGGTTATGGTTAGGGTTAGGGTTAGGGTTAGGGTTAGGGTTAGGGTTAGGGTTAGCTTTAGAACCATTTAGGGTCAGGGATCGGGTCGGGATCGAGTCGGGGATCGAGTCGGGGATCGGGTCAGGGATCTAGTCAGGGATCGGGTGAGGGGATCGAGTCTGGGATCGAGTCTGGGATCTAGTCAGGGATCGGGTCAGGGATCGAGTCGGGGATCTGTTCTGGGATCGGGTCAGGGATCGAGTCGGCGATCCAGTCAGGGATCGGGTGAGGGGATCGAGTCGGGGATCGGGTCAGGGATCTAGTCAGGGATCGGGTCGGGATCGGGCCGGGGATCGGGCCAGGGATCGGGATAGGGATCGGGTTATGGTTATGGTTAGGGTTATGGTTAGGGTTATGGTTAGGGTTAGGGTTATGGTTAGGGTTAGGGTTAGGGTTAGGGTTAGGGTTAGGGTTAGGGTTAGCTTTAGAACCATTTAGGGTCAGGGATCGGGTCGGGATCGAGTCTGGGATCGAGTCTGGGATCTAGTCAGGGATCGGGTCAGGGATCGAGTCGGGGGTCTGTTCTGGGATCGGGTCAGGGATCGAGTCGGCGATCCAGTCAGGGATCGGGTGAGGGGATCGAGTCGGGGATCGGGTCAGGGATCTAGTCAGGGATCGGGTCGGGATCGGGCCGGGGATCGGGCCAGGGATCGGGATAGGGATCGGGTTATGATTATGGTTAGGGTTAGGGTTAGGGTTATGGTTAGGGTTAGGGTTAGGGTTAGGGTTAGGGTTAGGGTTAGGGTTATGGTTAGGGTTAGCTTTAGAACCATTTAGGGTCAGGGATCGGGTCGGGATCGAGTCTGGGATCGAGTCGGGGATCGGGTCAGGGATCTAGTCAGGGATCGGGTGAGGGGATCGAGTCTGGGATCGAGTCGGGGATCTAGTCAGGGATCGGGTCAGGGATCGAGTCGGGGATCTGTTCTGGGATCGGGTCAGGGATCGAGTCGGCGATCCAGTCAGGGATCGGGTGAGGGGATCGAGTCGGGGATCGGGTCAGGGGTCTAGTCAGGGATCGGGTCGGGATCGGGCCGGGGATCGGGCCAGGGATCGGGATAGGGATCGGGTTATGGTTATGGTTAGGGTTCGGGTTAGGGTTATGGTTAGGGTTAGGGTTAGGGTTAGGGTTAGGGTTAGGGTTAGGGTTAGGGTTAGGGTTAGCTTTAGAACCATTTAGGGTCAGGGATCGGGTCGGGATCGAGCCGGGGATCGAGCCGGGGTTCGAGTCGGGGATCGAGTCGGGGATCTAGTCAGGGATCGGGTCGGGATCGGGTCAGGGATCGAGTCGGGGATCTGTTCTGGGATCGGGTCAGGGATCGAGTCGGCGATCCAGTCAGGGATCGGGTGAGGGGATCGAGTCGGGGATCGGGTCAGGGATCTAGTCAGGGATCGGGTGAGGGGATCGGGCCGGGGATCGGGCCAGGGATCGGGTCAGGGATCGAGTCGGGGATCTGTTCTGGGATCGGGTCAGGGATCGAGTCGGCGATCCAGTCAGGGATCGGGTGAGGGGATCGAGTCGGGGATCGGGTCAGGGATCTAGTCAGGGATCGGGTCGGGATCGGGCCGGGGATCGGGCCAGGGATCGGGATAGGGATCGGGTTATGGTTATGGTTATGGTTATGGTTATGGTTAGGGTTAGGGTTAGGGTTAGGGTTATGGTTATGGTTAGGGTTAGGGTTAGGGTTAGGGTTAGGGTTAGGGTTAGGGTTAGCTTTAGAACCATTTAGGGTCAGGGATCGGGTCGGGATCGAGTCTGGGATCGAGTCGGGGATCGGGTCAGGGATCTAGTCAGGGATCGGGTGAGGGGATCGAGTCTGGGATCGAGTCTGGGATCGGGTCAGGGATCGAGTCAGGGATCGAGTCGGGGATCTGTTCTGGGATCGGGTCAGGGATCGAGTCGGCGATCCAGTCAGGGATCGGGTGAGGGGATCGAGTCGGGGATCGGGTCAGGGATCTAGTCAGGGATCGGGTCGGGATCGGGCCGGGGATCGGGCCAGGGATCGGGATAGGGATCGGGTTATGGTTATGGTTATGGTTATGGTTAGGGTTAGGGTTAGGGTTAGGGTTAGGGTTAGGGTTAGGGTTAGGGTTAGCTTTAGAACCATTTAGGGTCAGGGATCGGGTCGGGATCGAGTCTGGGATCGAGTCGGGGATCGGGTCAGGGATCTAGTCAGGGATCGGGTGAGGGGATCGAGTCTGGGATCTAGTCAGGGATCGGGTCAGGGATCGAGTCGGCGATCCAGTCAGGGATCGGGTGAGGGGATCGAGTCGGGGATCGGGTCAGGGATCTAGTCAGGGATAGGGTCGGGATCGGGCCGGGGATCGGGCCAAGGATCGGGATAGGGATCGGGTTATGGTTATGGTTATGGTTATGGTTAGGGTTAGGGTTAGGGTTAGGGTTAGGGTTAGGGTTAGCTTTAGAACCATTTAGGGTCAGGGATCGGGTTGGGATCGAGTCTGGGATCGAGTCGGGGATCGGGTCAGGGATCTAGTCAGGGATCGGGTGAGGGGATCGAGTCTGGGATCGAGTCTGGGATCTAGTCAGGGATCGGGTCAGGGATCGAGTCGGCGATCCAGTCAGGGATCGGGTGAGGGGATCGAGTCGGGGATCGGGTCAGGGATCTAGTCAGGGATCGGGTCGGGATCGGGCCGGGGATCGGGCCAGGGATCGGGATAGGGATCGGGTTATGGTTATGGTTAGGGTTCGGGTTAGGGTTATGGTTAGGGTTAGGGTTATGGTTAGGGTTAGGGTTAGGGTTAGGGTTAGGGTTAGGGTTAGGGTTAGCTTTAGAACCATTTAGGGTCAGGGATCGGGTCGGGATCGAGTCGGGGATCGAGTCGGGGATCGAGTCTGGGATCTAGTCAGGGATCGGGTCGGGATCGGGTCAGGGATCGAGTCGGGGATCTGTTCTGGGATCGGGTCAGGGATCGAGTCGGCGATCCAGTCAGGGATCGGGTGAGGGGATCGAGTCGGGGATCGGGTCAGGGATCTAGTCAGGGATCTGGTCGGGATCGGGCCGGGGATCGGGCCAGGGATCGGGATAGGGAGCGGGTTATGGTTATGGTTAGGGTTAGGGTTAGGGTTATGGTTAGGGTTAGGGTTATGGTTAGGGTTAGGGTTAGGGTTAGGGTTAGGGTTAGGGTTAGGGTTAGGGTTAGCTTTAGAACCATTTAGGGTCAGGGATCGGGTCGGGATCGAGTCTGGGATCGGGTCTGGGATCGGGTCAGGGATCTAGTCAGGGATCGGGTGAGGGGATCGAGTCTGGGATCGAGTCGGGGATCTAGTCAGGGATCGGGTCAGGGATCGAGTCGCGGATCTGTTCTGGGATCGGGTCAGGGATCGAGTCGGCGATCCAGTCAGGGATCGGGTGAGGGGATCGAGTCGGGGATCGGGTCAGGGATCTAGTCAGGGATCGGGATAGGGATCGGGTTATGGTTATGGTTATGGTTAGGGTTAGGGTTATGGTTATGGTTAGGGTTAGGGTTAGGGTTAGGGTTAGGGTTAGGGTTAGGGTTAGGGTTAGGGTTAGCTTTAGAACCATTTAGGGTCAGGGATCGGGTCGGGATCGAGTCGGGGATCGAGTCGGGGATCGGGTCAGGGATCTAGTCAGGGATCGGGTGAGGGGATCGAGTCTGGGATCGAGTCTGGGATCTAGTCAGGGATCGGGTCAGGGATCGAGTCGGGGATCTGTTCTGGGATCGGGTCAGGGATCGAGTCGGCGATCCAGTCAGGGATCGGGTGAGGGGATCGAGTCGGGGATCGGGTCAGGGATCTAGTCAGGGATCGGGTCGGGATCGGGCCGGGGATCGGGCCAGGGATCGGGATAGGGATCGGGTTATGGTTATGGTTAGGGTTATGGTTAGGGTTATGGTTAGGGTTAGGGTTATGGTTAGGGTTAGGGTTAGGGTTAGGGTTAGGGTTAGGGTTAGGGTTAGGGTTAGCTTTAGAACCATTTAGGGTCAGGGATCGGGTCGGGATCGAGTCGGGGATCGAGTCTGGGATCGGGTCAGGGATCTAGTCAGGGATCGGGTGAGGGGATCGAGTCTGGGATCGAGTCTGGGATCTAGTCAGGGATCGGGTCAGGGATCGAGTCGGGGGTCTGTTCTGGGATCGGGTCAGGGATCGAGTCGGCGATCCAGTCAGGGATCGGGTGAGGGGATCGAGTCGGGGATCGGGTCAGGGATCTAGTCAGGGATCGGGTCGGGATCGGGCCGGGGATCGGGCCAGGGATCGGGATAGGGATCGGGTTATGATTAGGGTTAGGGTTAGGGTTAGGGTTAGGGTTAGGGTTAGGGTTAGGGTTAGGGTTAGGGTTATGGTTAGGGTTAGCTTTAGAACCATTTAGGGTCAGGGATCGGGTCGGGATCGAGTCTGGGATCGAGTCGGGGATCGGGTCAGGGATCTAGTCAGGGATCGGGTGAGGGGATCGAGTCTGGGATCGAGTCGGGGATCTAGTCAGGGATCGGGTCAGGGATCGAGTCGGGGATCTGTTCTGGGATCGGGTCAGGGATCGAGTCGGCAATCCAGTCAGGGATCGGGTGAGGGGATCGAGTCGGGGATCGGGTCAGGGGTCTAGTCAGGGATCGGGTCGGGATCGGGCCGGGGATCGGGCCAGGGATCGGGATAGGGATCGGGTTATGGTTATGGTTAGGGTTCGGGTTAGGGTTATGGTTAGGGTTAGGGTTAGGGTTAGGGTTAGGGTTAGGGTTAGGGTTAGGGTTAGGGTTAGCTTTAGAACCATTTAGGGTCAGGGATCGGGTCGGGATCGAGCCGGGGATCGAGCCGGGGTTCGAGTCGGGGATCGAGTCGGGGATCTAGTCAGGGATCGGGTCGGGATCGGGTCAGGGATCGAGTCGGGGATCTGTTCTGGGATCGGGTCAGGGATCGAGTCGGCGATCCAGTCAGGGATCGGGTGAGGGGATCGAGTCGGGGATCGGGTCAGGGATCTAGTCAGGGATCGGGTCGGGATCGGGCCGGGGATCGGGCCAGGGATCGGGATAGGGATCGGGTTATGGTTATGGTTAGGGTTCGGGTTACGGTTATGGTTAGGGTTAGGGTTATGGTTAGGGTTAGGGTTAGGGTTAGGGTTAGGGTTAGGTTTAGGGTTAGCTTTAGAACCATTTAGGGTCAGGGATCGGGTCGGGATCGAGTCGGGGATCGAGTGAGGGGATCGAGTCTGGGATCGAGTCTGGGATCTAGTCGGGGATCTAGTCGGGATCGGGTCAGGGATCGAGTCGGGGATCTGTTCTGGGATCGGGTCAGGGATCGAGTCGGCGATCCAGTCAGGGATCGGGTGAGGGGATCGAGTCGGGGATCGGGTCAGGGATCTAGTCAGGGATCGGGTCGGGATCGGGCCGGGGATCGGGCCAGGGATCGGGATAGGGATCGGGTTATGGTTATGGTTAGGGTTCGGGTTAGGGTTATGGTTAGGGTTAGGGTTATGGTTAGGGTTAGGGTTAGGGTTAGGGTTAGGGTTAGGGTTAGGGTTAGCTTTAGAACCATTTAGGGTCAGGGATCGGGTCAGGGATCGGGTCGGGATCTGTTCTGGGATCGAGTCGGGGATCGGGTCAGGGATCTACTCAGGGATCGGGTGAGGGGATCGGGCCGGGGATCGGGCCAGGGATCGGGTCAGGGATCGAGTCGGGGATCTGTTCTGGGATCGGGTCAGGGATCGAGTCGGCGATCCAGTCAGGGATCGGGTGAGGGGATCGAGTCGGGGATCGGGTCAGGGATCTAGTCAGGGATCGGGTCGGGATCGGGCCGGGGATCGGGCCAGGGATCGGGATAGGGATCGGGTTATGGTTATGGTTAGGGTTCGGGTTAGGGTTATGGTTAGGGTTAGGGTTATGGTTAGGGTTAGGGTTAGGGTTAGGGTTAGGGTTAGCTTTAGAACCATTTAGGGTCAGGGATCGGGTCGGGATCGAGCCGGGGATCGAGCCGGGGATCGAGTCGGGGATCGAGTCGGGGATCTAGTCAGGGATCGGGTCGGGATCGGGTCAGGGATCGAGTCGGGGATCTGTTCTGGGATCGGTCAGGGATCGAGTCGGCGATCCAGTCAGGGATCGGGTGAGGGGATCGAGTCGGGGATCGGGTCAGGGATCTAGTCAGGGATCGGGTCGGGATCGGGCCGGGGATCGGGCCAGGGATCGGGATAGGGATCGGGTTATGGTTATGGTTAGGGTTCGGGTTAGGGTTATGGTTAGGGTTAGGGTTATGGTTAGGGTTAGGGTTAGGGTTAGGGTTAGGGTTAGGGTTAGGGTTAGCTTTAGAACCATTTAGGGTCAGGGATCGGGTCGGGATCGAGTCGGGGATCGAGTCGGGGATCGAGTCTGGGATCTAGTCAGGGATCGGGTCGGGATCGGGTCAGGGATCGAGTCGGGGATCTGTTCTGGGATCGGGTCAGGGATCGAATCGGCGATCCAGTCAGGGATCGGGTGAGGGGATCGAGTCGGGGATCGGGTCAGGGATCTAGTCAGGGATCGGGTCGGGATCGGGCCGGGGATCGGGCCAGGGATCGGGATAGGGATCGGGTTAT
>NW_027118479.1:255000-280000 GCF_036417845.1 Apteryx mantelli
TCCGGATCGGGTCAGGGATCGAGTCGGGGATCTGTTCTGGGATCGGGTCAGGGATCGAGTCGGTGATCCAGTCAGGGATCGGGTGAGGGGATCGAGTCGGGGATCGGGTCAGGGATCTAGTCAGGGATCGGGTCGGGATCGGGCCGGGGATCGGGCCAGGGATCGGGATAGGGATCGGGTTATGGTTATGGTTATGGTTATGGTTATGGTTAGGGTTAGGGTTATGGTTAGGGTTAGGGTTATGGTTAGGGTTAGGGTTAGGGTTAGGGTTAGGGTTAGGGTTAGGGTTAGGGTTAGGGTTAGGGTTAGGGTTAGCTTTAGAACCATTTAGGGTCAGGGATCGGGTCGGGATCGAGTCTGGGATCGAGTCTGGGATCGGGTCAGGGATCTAGTCAGGGATCGGGTGAGGGGATCGAGTCTGGGGTCGAGTCGGGGATCTAGTCAGGGATCGGGTCGGGATCGGGTCGGGGATCTGTTCTGGGATCGGGTCAGGGATCGAGTCGGCGATCCAGTCAGGGATCGGGTGAGGGGATCGAGTCGGGGATCGGGTCAGGGATCTAGTCAGGGATCGGGTCGGGATCGGGCCGGGGATCGGGCCAGGGATCGGGATAGGGATCGGGTTATGGTTATGGTTATGGTTATGGTTATGGTTAGGGTTAGGGTTAGGGTTAGGGTTAGGGTTAGGGTTAGGGTTAGCTTTAGAACCATTTAGGGTCAGGGATCGGGTCGGGATCGAGTCGGGGATCGAGTCGGGGATCGGGTCAGGGATCTAGTCAGGGATCGGGTGAGGGGATCGAGTCTGGGATCTAGTCAGGGATCGGGTCAGGGATCGAGTCGGCGATCCAGTCAGGGATCGGGTGAGGGGATCGAGTCGGGGATCGGGTCAGGGATCTAGTCAGGGATAGGGTCGGGATCGGGCCGGGGATCGGGCCAAGGATCGGGATAGGGATCGGGTTATGGTTATGGTTATGGTTAGGGTTAGGGTTAGGGTTAGGGTTAGGGTTAGGGTTAGGGTTAGCTTTAGAACCATTTAGGGTCAGGGATCGGGTTGGGATCGAGTCTGGGATCGAGTCGGGGATCGGGTCAGGGATCTAGTCAGGGATCGGGTGAGGGGATCGAGTCTGGGATCGAGTCTGGGATCTAGTCAGGGATCGGGTCAGGGATCGAGTCGGCGATCCAGTCAGGGATCGGGTGAGGGGATCGAGTCGGGGATCGGGTCAGGGATCTAGTCAGGGATCGGGTCGGGATCGGGCCGGGGATCGGGCCAGGGATCGGGATAGGGATCGGGTTATGGTTATGGTTAGGGTTCGGGTTAGGGTTATGGTTAGGGTTAGGGTTATGGTTAGGGTTAGGGTTAAGGTTAGGGTTAGGGTTAGGGTTAGGGTTAGCTTTAGAACCATTTAGGGTCAGGGATCGGGTCGGGATCGAGTCGGGGATCGAGTCGGGGATCGAGTCTGGGATCTAGTCAGGGATCGGGTCGGGATCGGGTCAGGGATCGAGTCGGGGATCTGTTCTGGGATCGGGTCAGGGATCGAGTCGGCGATCCAGTCAGGGATCGGGTGAGGGGATCGAGTCGGGGATCGGGTCAGGGATCTAGTCAGGGATCTGGTCGGGATCGGGCCGGGGATCGGGCCAGGGATCGGGATAGGGAGCGGGTTATGGTTATGGTTAGGGTTAGGGTTAGGGTTATGGTTAGGGTTAGGGTTATGGTTAGGGTTAGGGTTAGGGTTAGGGTTAGGGTTAGGGTTAGGGTTAGGGTTAGCTTTAGAACCATTTAGGGTCAGGGATCGGGTCGGGATCGAGTCTGGGATCGGGTCGGGGATCGGGTCAGGGATCTAGTCAGGGATCGGGTGAGGGGATCGAGTCTGGGATCGAGTCTGGGATCTAGTCAGGGATCGGGTCAGGGATCGAGTCGCGGATCTGTTCTGGGATCGGGTCAGGGATCGAGTCGGCGATCCAGTCAGGGATCGGGTGAGGGGATCGAGTCGGGGATCGGGTCAGGGATCTAGTCAGGGATCGGGATAGGGATCGGGTTATGGTTATGGTTATGGTTAGGGTTAGGGTTATGGTTATGGTTAGGGTTAGGGTTAGGGTTAGGGTTAGGGTTAGGGTTAGGGTTAGGGTTAGGGTTAGCTTTAGAACCATTTAGGGTCAGGGATCGGGTCGGGATCGAGTCGGGGATCGAGTCGGGGATCGGGTCAGGGATCTAGTCAGGGATCGGGTGAGGGGATCGAGTCTGGGATCGAGTCTGGGATCTAGTCAGGGATCGGGTCAGGGATCGAGTCGGGGATCTGTTCTGGGATCGGGTCAGGGATCGAGTCGGCGATCCAGTCAGGGATCGGGTGAGGGGATCGAGTCGGGGATCGGGTCAGGGATCTAGTCAGGGATCGGGTCGGGATCGGGCCGGGGATCGGGCCAGGGATCGGGATAGGGATCGGGTTATGGTTATGGTTAGGGTTATGGTTAGGGTTATGGTTAGGGTTAGGGTTATGGTTAGGGTTAGGGTTAGGGTTAGGGTTAGGGTTAGGGTTAGGGTTAGGGTTAGCTTTAGAACCATTTAGGGTCAGGGATCGGGTCGGGATCGAGTCTGGGATCGAGTCTGGGATCTAGTCAGGGATCGGGTCAGGGATCGAGTCGGGGGTCTGTTCTGGGATCGGGTCAGGGATCGAGTCGGCGATCCAGTCAGGGATCGGGTGAGGGGATCGAGTCGGGGATCGGGTCAGGGATCTAGTCAGGGATCGGGTCGGGATCGGGCCGGGGATCGGGCCAGGGATCGGGATAGGGATCGGGTTATGATTATGGTTAGGGTTAGGGTTAGGGTTATGGTTAGGGTTAGGGTTAGGGTTAGGGTTAGGGTTAGGGTTAGGGTTATGGTTAGGGTTAGCTTTAGAACCATTTAGGGTCAGGGATCGGGTCGGGATCGAGTCTGGGATCGAGTCGGGGATCGGGTCAGGGATCTAGTCAGGGATCGGGTGAGGGGATCGAGTCTGGGATCGAGTCGGGGATCTAGTCAGGGATCGGGTCAGGGATCGAGTCGGGGATCTGTTCTGGGATCGGGTCAGGGATCGAGTCGGCGATCCAGTCAGGGATCGGGTGAGGGGATCGAGTCGGGGATCGGGTCAGGGGTCTAGTCAGGGATCGGGTCGGGATCGGGCCGGGGATCGGGCCAGGGATCGGGATAGGGATCGGGTTATGGTTATGGTTAGGGTTCGGGTTAGGGTTATGGTTAGGGTTAGGGTTAGGGTTAGGGTTAGGGTTAGGGTTAGGGTTAGGGTTAGGGTTAGCTTTAGAACCATTTAGGGTCAGGGATCGGGTCGGGATCGAGCCGGGGATCGAGCCGGGGTTCGAGTCGGGGATCGAGTCGGGGATCTAGTCAGGGATCGGGTCGGGATCGGGTCAGGGATCGAGTCGGGGATCTGTTCTGGGATCGGGTCAGGGATCGAGTCGGCGATCCAGTCAGGGATCGGGTGAGGGGATCGAGTCGGGGATCGGGTCAGGGATCTAGTCAGGGATCGGGTCGGGATCGGGCCGGGGATCGGGCCAGGGATCGGGATAGGGATCGGGTTATGGTTATGGTTAGGGTTCGGGTTACGGTTATGGTTAGGGTTAGGGTTAGGGTTAGGGTTAGGGTTAGGGTTAGGGTTAGGGTTAGGGTTAGGGTTAGCTTTAGAACCATTTAGGGTCAGGGATCGGGTCGGGATCGAGTCGGGGATCGAGTGAGGGGATCGAGTCTGGGATCGAGTCTGGGATCTAGTCGGGGATCTAGTCGGGATCGGGTCAGGGATCGAGTCGGGGATCTGTTCTGGGATCGGGTCAGGGATCGAGTCGGCGATCCAGTCAGGGATCGGGTGAGGGGATCGAGTCGGGGATCGGGTCAGGGATCTAGTCAGGGATCGGGTCGGGATCGGGCCGGGGATCGGGCCAGGGATCGGGATAGGGATCGGGTTATGGTTATGGTTAGGGTTCGGGTTAGGGTTATGGTTAGGGTTAGGGTTATGGTTAGGGTTAGGGTTAGGGTTAGGGTTAGGGTTAGGGTTAGCTTTAGAACCATTTAGGGTCAGGGATCGGGTCAGGGATCGGGTCGGGATCTGTTCTGGGATCGAGTCGGGGATCGGGTCAGGGATCTACTCAGGGATCGGGTGAGGGGATCGGGCCGGGGATCGGGCCAGGGATCGGGTCAGGGATCGAGTCGGGGATCTGTTCTGGGATCGGGTCAGGGATCGAGTCGGCGATCCAGTCAGGGATCGGGTGAGGGGATCGAGTCGGGGATCGGGTCAGGGATCTAGTCAGGGATCGGGTCGGGATCGGGCCGGGGATCGGGCCAGGGATCGGGATAGGGATCGGGTTATGGTTATGGTTAGGGTTCGGGTTAGGGTTATGGTTAGGGTTAGGGTTATGGTTAGGGTTAGGGTTAGGGTTAGGGTTAGGGTTAGGGTTAGGGTTAGGGTTAGGGTTAGGGTTAGGGTTAGCTTTAGAACCATTTAGGGTCAGGGATCGGGTCGGGATCGAGCCGGGGATCGAGCCGGGGATCGAGTCGGGGATCGAGTCGGGGATCTAGTCAGGGATCGGGTCGGGATCGGGTCAGGGATCGAGTCGGGGATCTGTTCTGGGATCGGTCAGGGATCGAGTCGGCGATCCAGTCAGGGATCGGGTGAGGGGATCGAGTCGGGGATCGGGTCAGGGATCTAGTCAGGGATCGGGTCGGGATCGGGCCGGGGATCGGGCCAGGGATCGGGATAGGGATCGGGTTATGGTTATGGTTAGGGTTCGGGTTAGGGTTATGGTTAGGGTTAGGGTTATGGTTAGGGTTAGGGTTAGGGTTAGGGTTAGGGTTAGGGTTAGGGTTAGCTTTAGAACCATTTAGGGTCAGGGATCGGGTCGGGATCGAGTCGGGGATCGAGTCGGGGATCGAGTCTGGGATCTAGTCAGGGATCGGGTCGGGATCGGGTCAGGGATCGAGTCGGGGATCTGTTCTGGGATCGGGTCAGGGATCGAATCGGCGATCCAGTCAGGGATCGGGTGAGGGGATCGAGTCGGGGATCGGGTCAGGGATCTAGTCAGGGATCGGGTCGGGATCGGGCCGGGGATCGGGCCAGGGATCGGGATAGGGATCGGGTTATGGTTATGGTTAGGGTTCGGGTTAGGGTTATGGTTAGGGTTAGGGTTATGGTTAGGGTTAGGGTTAGGGTTAGGGTTAGGGTTAGGGTTAGCTTTAGAACCATTTAGGGTCAGGGATCGGGTCGGGATCGAGTCGGGGATCGAGTGAGGGGATCGAGTCTGGGATCGAGTCGGGGATCTAGTCAGGGATCGGGTCGGGGATCGAGTCGGGGATCTGTTCTGGGATCGGGTCAGGGATCGAGTCGGCGATCCAGTCAGGGATCGGGTGAGGGGATCGAGTCGGGGATCGGGTCAGGGATCTAGTCAGGGATCGGGTCGGGATCGGGCCGGGGATCGGGCCAGGGATCGGGATAGGGATCGGGTTATGGTTATGGTTAGGGTTAGGGTTATGGTTAGGGTTAGGGTTAGGGTTATGGTTAGGGTTAGGGTTAGGGTTAGGGTTAGGGTTAGCTTTAGAACCATTTAGGGTCAGGGATCGGGTCGGGATCGAGTCTGGGATCGGGTCGGGGATCTAGTCAGGGATCGGGTGAGGGGATCGAGTCTGGGATCGAGTCGGGGATCTAGTCAGGGATCGGGTCGGGATCGGGCCGGGGATCGGGCCAGGGATCGGGATAGGGATCGGGTTATGGTTATGGTTAGGGTTAGGGTTATGGTTAGGGTTAGGGTTAGGGTTAGGGTTATGGTTAGGGTTAGGGTTAGGGTTAGGGTTAGGGTTAGGGTTAGCTTTAGAACCATTTAGGGTCAGGGATCGGGTCGGGATCGAGTCTGGGATCGGGTCTGGGATCGGGTCAGGGATCGGGTGAGGGGATCGAGTCTGGGATCGAGTCTGGGATCTAGTCAGGGATCGGGTCCGGATCGGGTCAGGGATCGAGTCGGGGATCTGTTCTGGGATCGGGTCAGGGATCGAGTCGGTGATCCAGTCAGGGATCGGGTGAGGGGATCGAGTCGGGGATCGGGTCAGGGATCTAGTCAGGGATCGGGTCGGGATCGGGCCGGGGATCGGGCCAGGGATCGGGATAGGGATCGGGTTATGGTTATGGTTAGGGTTAGGGTTATGGTTAGGGTTAGGGTTAGGGTTATGGTTAGGGTTAGGGTTAGGGTTAGGGTTAGGGTTAGGGTTAGGGTTAGGGTTAGGGTTAGCTTTAGAACCATTTAGGGTCAGGGATCGGGTCGGGATCGAGTCTGGGATCGAGTCTGGGATCGGGTCAGGGATCTAGTCAGGGATCGGGTGAGGGGATCGAGTCTGGGATCGAGTCGGGGATCTAGTCAGGGATCGGGTCCGGATCGGGTCAGGGATCGAGTCGGGGATCTGTTCTGGGATCGGGTCAGGGATCGAGTCGGTGATCCAGTCAGGGATCGGGTGAGGGGATCGAGTCGGGGATCGGGTCAGGGATCTAGTCAGGGATCGGGTCGGGATCGGGCCGGGGATCGGGCCAGGGATCGGGATAGGGATCGGGTTATGGTTATGGTTATGGTTATGGTTATGGTTAGGGTTAGGGTTATGGTTAGGGTTAGGGTTATGGTTATGGTTAGGGTTAGGGTTAGGGTTAGGGTTAGGGTTAGGGTTAGGGTTAGCTTTAGAACCATTTAGGGTCAGGGATCGGGTCGGGATCGAGTCTGGGATCGGGTCAGGAATCTAGTCAGGGATCGGGTGAGGGGATCGAGTCTGGGATCGAGTCGGGGATCTAGTCAGGGATCTAGTCAGGGATCGGGTCCGGATCGGGTCAGGGATCGAGTCGGGGATCTGTTCTGGGATCGGGTCAGGGATCGAGTCGGGGATCCAGTCAGGGATCGGGTGAGGGGATCGAGTCGGGGATCGGGTCAGGGATCTAGTCAGGGATCGGGTGAGGGGATCGAGTCTGGGATCGAGTCGGGGATCTAGTCAGGCATCGGGTCCGGATCGGGTCAGGGATCGAGTCGGGGATCTGTTCTGGGATCGGGTCAGGTATCGAGTCGGGGATCCAGTCAGGGATCGGGTGAGGGGATCGAGTCGGGGATCGGGTCAGGGATCTAGTCAGGGATCGGGTCGGGATCGGGCCGGAAATCGGGCCAGGGATCGGGATAGGGATCGGGTTATGGTTATGGTTATGGTTATGGTTAGGGTTAGGGTTAGGGTTAGGGTTATGGTTAGGGTTAGGGTTAGGGTTAGGGTTAGCTTTAGAACCATTTAGGGTCAGGGATCGGGTCGGGATCGAGTCTGGGATCGAGTCGGGGATCTAGTCAGGGATCGGGTCCGGATCGGGTCAGGGATCGAGTCGGGGATCTGTTCTGGGATCGGGTCAGGGATCGAGTCGGTGATCCAGTCAGGGATCGGGTGAGGGGATCGAGTCGGGGATCGGGTCAGGGATCTAGTCAGGGATCGGGTCGGGATCGGGCCGGGGATCGGGCCAGGGATCGGGATAGGGATCGGGTTATGGTTATGGTTAGGGTTAGGGTTATGGTTAGGGTTAGGGTTAGGGTTATGGTTAGGGTTAGGGTTAGGGTTAGGGTTAGGGTTAGGGTTAGGGTTAGGGTTAGGGTTAGCTTTAGAACCATTTAGGGTCAGGGATCGGGTCGGGATCGAGTCTGGGATCGAGTCTGGGATCGGGTCAGGGATCTAGTCAGGGATCGGGTGAGGGGATCGAGTCTGGGGTCGAGTCGGGGATCTGTTCTGGGATCGGGTCAGGGATCGAGTCGGTGATCCAGTCAGGGATCGGGTGAGGGGATCGAGTCGGGGATCGGGTCAGGGATCTAGTCAGGGATCGGGTCGGGATCGGGCCGGGGATCGGGCCAGGGATCGGGATAGGGATCGGGTTATGGTTATGGTTATGGTTATGGTTATGGTTAGGGTTAGGGTTAGGGTTAGGGTTAGGGTTATGGTTATGGTTAGGGTTAGGGTTAGGGTTAGGGTTAGGGTTAGGGTTAGGGTTAGGGTTATGGTTATGGTTAGGGTTAGGGTTAGGGTTAGGGTTAGGGTTAGGGTTAGGGTTAGGGTTAGCTTTAGAACCATTTAGGGTCAGGGATCGGGTCGGGATCGAGTCTGGGATCGAGTCTGGTATCGGGTCAGGGATCTAGTCAGGGATCGGGTGAGGGGATCGAGTCTGGGGTCGAGTCGGGGATCTAGTCAGGGATCGGGTCCGGATCGGGTCAGGGATCGAGTCGGGGATCTGTTCTGGGATCGGGTCAGGGATCGAGTCGGTGATCCAGTCAGGGATCGGGTGAGGGGATCGAGTCGGGGATCGGGTCAGGGATCTAGTCAGGGATCGGGTCGGGATCGGGCCGGGGATCGGGCCAGGGATCGGGATAGGGATCGGGTTATGGTTATGGTTATGGTTATGGTTATGGTTAGGGTTAGGGTTATGGTTAGGGTTAGGGTTATGGTTAGGGTTAGGGTTAGGGTTAGGGTTAGGGTTAGGGTTAGGGTTAGGGTTAGGGTTAGGGTTAGGGTTAGCTTTAGAACCATTTAGGGTCAGGGATCGGGTCGGGATCGAGTCTGGGATCGAGTCTGGTATCGGGTCAGGGATCTAGTCAGGGATCGGGTGAGGGGATCGAGTCTGGGGTCGAGTCGGGGATCTAGTCAGGGATCGGGTCCGGATCGGGTCAGGGATCGAGTCGGGGATCTGTTCTGGGATCGGGTCAGGGATCGAGTCGGTGATCCAGTCAGGGATCGGGTGAGGGGATCGAGTCGGGGATCGGGTCAGGGATCTAGTCAGGGATCGGGTCGGGATCGGGCCGGGGATCGGGCCAGGGATCGGGATAGGGATCGGGTTATGGTTATGGTTAGGGTTAGGGTTATGGTTAGGGTTAGGGTTAGGGTTATGGTTAGGGTTAGGGTTAGGGTTAGGGTTAGGGTTAGGGTTAGGGTTAGGGTTAGGGTTAGGGTTAGCTTTAGAACCATTTAGGGTCAGGGATCGGGTCGGGATCGAGTCTGGGATCGAGTCTGGGATCGGGTCAGGGATCTAGTCAGGGATCGGGTGAGGGGATCGAGTCTGGGGTCGAGTCGGGGATCTAGTCAGGGATCGGGTCGGGATCGGGTCGGGGATCTGTTCTGGGATCGGGTCAGGGATCGAGTCGGCGATCCAGTCAGGGATCGGGTGAGGGGATCGAGTCGGGGATCGGGTCAGGGATCTAGTCAGGGATCGGGTCGGGATCGGGCCGGGGATCGGGCCAGGGATCGGGATAGGGATCGGGTTATGGTTATGGTTATGGTTATGGTTATGGTTAGGGTTAGGGTTAGGGTTAGGGTTAGGGTTAGGGTTAGGGTTAGCTTTAGAACCATTTAGGGTCAGGGATCGGGTCGGGATCGAGTCTGGGATCGAGTCGGGGATCGGGTCAGGGATCTAGTCAGGGATCGGGTGAGGGGATCGAGTCTGGGATCTAGTCAGGGATCGGGTCAGGGATCGAGTCGGCGATCCAGTCAGGGATCGGGTGAGGGGATCGAGTCGGGGATCGGGTCAGGGATCTAGTCAGGGATAGGGTCGGGATCGGGCCGGGGATCGGGCCAAGGATCGGGATAGGGATCGGGTTATGGTTATGGTTATGGTTAGGGTTAGGGTTAGGGTTAGGGTTAGGGTTAGGGTTAGGGTTAGCTTTAGAACCATTTAGGGTCAGGGATCGGGTTGGGATCGAGTCTGGGATCGAGTCGGGGATCGGGTCAGGGATCTAGTCAGGGATCGGGTGAGGGGATCGAGTCTGGGATCGAGTCGGGGATCTAGTCAGGGATCGGGTCGGGATCGGGTCAGGGATCGAGTCGGGGATCTGTTCTGGGATCGGGTCAGGGATCGAGTCGGCGATCCAGTCAGGGATCGGGTGAGGGGATCGAGTCGGGGATCGGGTCAGGGATCTAGTCAGGGATCGGGTCGGGATCGGGCCGGGGATCGGGCCAGGGATCGGGATAGGGATCGGGTTATGGTTATGGTTAGGGTTCGGGTTAGGGTTATGGTTAGGGTTAGGGTTATGGTTAGGGTTAGGGTTAGGGTTAGGGTTAGGGTTAGGGTTAGGGTTAGGGTTAGCTTTAGAACCATTTAGGGTCAGGGATCGGGTCGGGATCGAGTCGGGGATCGAGTCGGGGATCGAGTCTGGGATCTAGTCAGGGATCGGGTCGGGATCGGGTCAGGGATCGAGTCGGTGATCTGTTCTGGGATCGGTCAGGGATCGAGTCGGCGATCCAGTCAGGGATCGGGTGAGGGGATCGAGTCGGGGATCGGGTCAGGGATCTAGTCAGGGATCGGGTCGGGATCGGGCCGGGGATCGGGCCAGGGATCGGGATAGGGATCGGGTTATGGTTATGGTTAGGGTTCGGGTTAGGGTTATGGTTAGGGTTAGGGTTATGGTTAGGGTTAGGGTTAGGGTTAGGGTTAGGGTTAGGGTTAGGGTTAGCTTTAGAACCATTTAGGGTCAGGGATCGGGTCGGGATCGAGTCGGGGATCGAGTCGGGGATCGAGTCTGGGATCTAGTCAGGGATCGGGTCGGGATCGGGTCAGGGATCGAGTCGGGGATCTGTTCTGGGATCGGGTCAGGGATCGAATCGGCGATCCAGTCAGGGATCGGGTGAGGGGATCGAGTCGGGGATCGGGTCAGGGATCTAGTCAGGGATCGGGTCGGGATCGGGCCGGGGATCGGGCCAGGGATCGGGATAGGGATCGGGTTATGGTTATGGTTAGGGTTCGGGTTAGGGTTATGGTTAGGGTTAGGGTTATGGTTAGGGTTAGGGTTAGGGTTAGGGTTAGGGTTAGGGTTAGCTTTAGAACCATTTAGGGTCAGGGATCGGGTCGGGATCGAGTCGGGGATCGAGTGAGGGGATCGAGTCTGGGATCGAGTCGGGGATCTAGTCAGGGATCGGGTCGGGGATCGAGTCGGGGATCTGTTCTGGGATCGGGTCAGGGATCGAGTCGGCGATCCAGTCAGGGATCGGGTGAGGGGATCGAGTCGGGGATCGGGTCAGGGATCTAGTCAGGGATCGGGTCGGGATCGGGCCGGGGATCGGGCCAGGGATCGGGATAGGGATCGGGTTATGGTTATGGTTAGGGTTAGGGTTATGGTTAGGGTTAGGGTTAGGGTTATGGTTAGGGTTAGGGTTAGGGTTAGGGTTAGGGTTAGCTTTAGAACCATTTAGGGTCAGGGATCGGGTCGGGATCGAGTCTGGGATCGGGTCGGGGATCTAGTCAGGGATCGGGTGAGGGGATCGAGTCTGGGATCGAGTCGGGGATCTAGTCAGGGATCGGGTCGGGATCGGGCCGGGGATCGGGCCAGGGATCGGGATAGGGATCGGGTTATGGTTATGGTTAGGGTTAGGGTTATGGTTAGGGTTAGGGTTAGGGTTAGGGTTATGGTTAGGGTTAGGGTTAGGGTTAGGGTTAGGGTTAGGGTTAGCTTTAGAACCATTTAGGGTCAGGGATCGGGTCGGGATCGAGTCTGGGATCGGGTCTGGGATCGGGTCAGGGATCGGGTGAGGGGATCGAGTCTGGGATCGAGTCTGGGATCTAGTCAGGGATCGGGTCCGGATCGGGTCAGGGATCGAGTCGGGGATCTGTTCTGGGATCGGGTCAGGGATCGAGTCGGTGATCCAGTCAGGGATCGGGTGAGGGGATCGAGTCGGGGATCGGGTCAGGGATCTAGTCAGGGATCGGGTCGGGATCGGGCCGGGGATCGGGCCAGGGATCGGGATAGGGATCGGGTTATGGTTATGGTTAGGGTTAGGGTTATGGTTAGGGTTAGGGTTAGGGTTATGGTTAGGGTTAGGGTTAGGGTTAGGGTTAGGGTTAGGGTTAGGGTTAGGGTTAGGGTTAGCTTTAGAACCATTTAGGGTCAGGGATCGGGTCGGGATCGAGTCTGGGATCGAGTCTGGGATCGGGTCAGGGATCTAGTCAGGGATCGGGTGAGGGGATCGAGTCTGGGATCGAGTCGGGGATCTAGTCAGGGATCGGGTCCGGATCGGGTCAGGGATCGAGTCGGGGATCTGTTCTGGGATCGGGTCAGGGATCGAGTCGGTGATCCAGTCAGGGATCGGGTGAGGGGATCGAGTCGGGGATCGGGTCAGGGATCTAGTCAGGGATCGGGTCGGGATCGGGCCGGGGATCGGGCCAGGGATCGGGATAGGGATCGGGTTATGGTTATGGTTATGGTTATGGTTATGGTTAGGGTTAGGGTTATGGTTAGGGTTAGGGTTATGGTTATGGTTAGGGTTAGGGTTAGGGTTAGGGTTAGGGTTAGGGTTAGGGTTAGCTTTAGAACCATTTAGGGTCAGGGATCGGGTCGGGATCGAGTCTGGGATCGGGTCAGGAATCTAGTCAGGGATCGGGTGAGGGGATCGAGTCTGGGATCGAGTCGGGGATCTAGTCAGGGATCTAGTCAGGGATCGGGTCCGGATCGGGTCAGGGATCGAGTCGGGGATCTGTTCTGGGATCGGGTCAGGGATCGAGTCGGGGATCCAGTCAGGGATCGGGTGAGGGGATCGAGTCGGGGATCGGGTCAGGGATCTAGTCAGGGATCGGGTGAGGGGATCGAGTCTGGGATCGAGTCGGGGATCTAGTCAGGCATCGGGTCCGGATCGGGTCAGGGATCGAGTCGGGGATCTGTTCTGGGATCGGGTCAGGTATCGAGTCGGGGATCCAGTCAGGGATCGGGTGAGGGGATCGAGTCGGGGATCGGGTCAGGGATCTAGTCAGGGATCGGGTCGGGATCGGGCCGGAAATCGGGCCAGGGATCGGGATAGGGATCGGGTTATGGTTATGGTTATGGTTATGGTTAGGGTTAGGGTTAGGGTTAGGGTTATGGTTAGGGTTAGGGTTAGGGTTAGGGTTAGCTTTAGAACCATTTAGGGTCAGGGATCGGGTCGGGATCGAGTCTGGGATCGAGTCGGGGATCTAGTCAGGGATCGGGTCCGGATCGGGTCAGGGATCGAGTCGGGGATCTGTTCTGGGATCGGGTCAGGGATCGAGTCGGTGATCCAGTCAGGGATCGGGTGAGGGGATCGAGTCGGGGATCGGGTCAGGGATCTAGTCAGGGATCGGGTCGGGATCGGGCCGGGGATCGGGCCAGGGATCGGGATAGGGATCGGGTTATGGTTATGGTTAGGGTTAGGGTTATGGTTAGGGTTAGGGTTAGGGTTATGGTTAGGGTTAGGGTTAGGGTTAGGGTTAGGGTTAGGGTTAGGGTTAGGGTTAGGGTTAGCTTTAGAACCATTTAGGGTCAGGGATCGGGTCGGGATCGAGTCTGGGATCGAGTCTGGGATCGGGTCAGGGATCTAGTCAGGGATCGGGTGAGGGGATCGAGTCTGGGGTCGAGTCGGGGATCTGTTCTGGGATCGGGTCAGGGATCGAGTCGGTGATCCAGTCAGGGATCGGGTGAGGGGATCGAGTCGGGGATCGGGTCAGGGATCTAGTCAGGGATCGGGTCGGGATCGGGCCGGGGATCGGGCCAGGGATCGGGATAGGGATCGGGTTATGGTTATGGTTATGGTTATGGTTATGGTTAGGGTTAGGGTTAGGGTTAGGGTTAGGGTTATGGTTATGGTTAGGGTTAGGGTTAGGGTTAGGGTTAGGGTTAGGGTTAGGGTTAGGGTTATGGTTATGGTTAGGGTTAGGGTTAGGGTTAGGGTTAGGGTTAGGGTTAGGGTTAGGGTTAGCTTTAGAACCATTTAGGGTCAGGGATCGGGTCGGGATCGAGTCTGGGATCGAGTCTGGTATCGGGTCAGGGATCTAGTCAGGGATCGGGTGAGGGGATCGAGTCTGGGGTCGAGTCGGGGATCTAGTCAGGGATCGGGTCCGGATCGGGTCAGGGATCGAGTCGGGGATCTGTTCTGGGATCGGGTCAGGGATCGAGTCGGTGATCCAGTCAGGGATCGGGTGAGGGGATCGAGTCGGGGATCGGGTCAGGGATCTAGTCAGGGATCGGGTCGGGATCGGGCCGGGGATCGGGCCAGGGATCGGGATAGGGATCGGGTTATGGTTATGGTTATGGTTATGGTTATGGTTAGGGTTAGGGTTATGGTTAGGGTTAGGGTTATGGTTAGGGTTAGGGTTAGGGTTAGGGTTAGGGTTAGGGTTAGGGTTAGGGTTAGGGTTAGGGTTAGGGTTAGCTTTAGAACCATTTAGGGTCAGGGATCGGGTCGGGATCGAGTCTGGGATCGAGTCTGGTATCGGGTCAGGGATCTAGTCAGGGATCGGGTGAGGGGATCGAGTCTGGGGTCGAGTCGGGGATCTAGTCAGGGATCGGGTCCGGATCGGGTCAGGGATCGAGTCGGGGATCTGTTCTGGGATCGGGTCAGGGATCGAGTCGGTGATCCAGTCAGGGATCGGGTGAGGGGATCGAGTCGGGGATCGGGTCAGGGATCTAGTCAGGGATCGGGTCGGGATCGGGCCGGGGATCGGGCCAGGGATCGGGATAGGGATCGGGTTATGGTTATGGTTAGGGTTAGGGTTATGGTTAGGGTTAGGGTTAGGGTTATGGTTAGGGTTAGGGTTAGGGTTAGGGTTAGGGTTAGGGTTAGGGTTAGGGTTAGGGTTAGGGTTAGCTTTAGAACCATTTAGGGTCAGGGATCGGGTCGGGATCGAGTCTGGGATCGAGTCTGGGATCGGGTCAGGGATCTAGTCAGGGATCGGGTGAGGGGATCGAGTCTGGGGTCGAGTCGGGGATCTAGTCAGGGATCGGGTCGGGATCGGGTCGGGGATCTGTTCTGGGATCGGGTCAGGGATCGAGTCGGCGATCCAGTCAGGGATCGGGTGAGGGGATCGAGTCGGGGATCGGGTCAGGGATCTAGTCAGGGATCGGGTCGGGATCGGGCCGGGGATCGGGCCAGGGATCGGGATAGGGATCGGGTTATGGTTATGGTTATGGTTATGGTTATGGTTAGGGTTAGGGTTAGGGTTAGGGTTAGGGTTAGGGTTAGGGTTAGCTTTAGAACCATTTAGGGTCAGGGATCGGGTCGGGATCGAGTCTGGGATCGAGTCGGGGATCTAGTCAGGGATCTAGTCAGGGATCGGGTGAGGGGATCGAGTCTGGGATCTAGTCAGGGATCGGGTCAGGGATCGAGTCGGCGATCCAGTCAGGGATCGGGTGAGGGGATCGAGTCGGGGATCGGGTCAGGGATCTAGTCAGGGATAGGGTCGGGATCGGGCCGGGGATCGGGCCAAGGATCGGGATAGGGATCGGGTTATGGTTATGGTTATGGTTAGGGTTAGGGTTAGGGTTAGGGTTAGGGTTAGGGTTAGGGTTAGCTTTAGAACCATTTAGGGTCAGGGATCGGGTTGGGATCGAGTCTGGGATCGAGTCGGGGATCGGGTCAGGGATCTAGTCAGGGATCGGGTGAGGGGATCGAGTCTGGGATCGAGTCTGGGATCTAGTCAGGGATCGGGTCAGGGATCGAGTCGGCGATCCAGTCAGGGATCGGGTGAGGGGATCGAGTCGGGGATCGGGTCAGGGATCTAGTCAGGGATCGGGTCGGGATCGGGCCGGGGATCGGGCCAGGGATCGGGATAGGGATCGGGTTATGGTTATGGTTAGGGTTCGGGTTAGGGTTATGGTTAGGGTTAGGGTTATGGTTAGGGTTAGGGTTAGGGTTAGGGTTAGGGTTAGGGTTAGGGTTAGCTTTAGAACCATTTAGGGTCAGGGATCGGGTCGGGATCGAGTCGGGGATCGAGTCGGGGATCGAGTCTGGGATCTAGTCAGGGATCGGGTCGGGATCGGGTCAGGGATCGAGTCGGGGATCTGTTCTGGGATCGGGTCAGGGATCGAGTCGGCGATCCAGTCAGGGATCGGGTGAGGGGATCGAGTCGGGGATCGGGTCAGGGATCTAGTCAGGGATCTGGTCGGGATCGGGCCGGGGATCGGGCCAGGGATCGGGATAGGGAGCGGGTTATGGTTATGGTTAGGGTTAGGGTTAGGGTTATGGTTAGGGTTAGGGTTATGGTTAGGGTTAGGGTTAGGGTTAGGGTTAGGGTTAGGGTTAGCTTTAGAACCATTTAGGGTCAGGGATCGGGTCGGGATCGAGTCTGGGATCGGGTCGGGGATCGGGTCAGGGATCTAGTCAGGGATCGGGTGAGGGGATCGAGTCTGGGATCGAGTCTGGGATCTAGTCAGGGATCGGGTCAGGGATCGAGTCGCGGATCTGTTCTGGGATCGGGTCAGGGATCGAGTCGGCGATCCAGTCAGGGATCGGGTGAGGGGATCGAGTCGGGGATCGGGTCAGGGATCTAGTCAGGGATCGGGATAGGGATCGGGTTATGGTTATGGTTATGGTTAGGGTTAGGGTTATGGTTATGGTTATGGTTATGGTTAGGGTTAGGGTTAGGGTTAGGGTTAGGGTTAGGGTTAGGGTTAGCTTTAGAACCATTTAGGGTCAGGGATCGGGTCGGGATCGAGTCGGGGATCGAGTCGGGGATCGGGTCAGGGATCTAGTCAGGGATCGGGTGAGGGGATCGAGTCTGGGATCGAGTCTGGGATCTAGTCAGGGATCGGGTCAGGGATCGAGTCGGGGATCTGTTCTGGGATCGGGTCAGGGATCGAGTCGGCGATCCAGTCAGGGATCGGGTGAGGGGATCGAGTCGGGGATCGGGTCAGGGATCTAGTCAGGGATCGGGTCGGGATCGGGCCGGGGATCGGGCCAGGGATCGGGATAGGGATCGGGTTATGGTTATGGTTAGGGTTATGGTTAGGGTTATGGTTAGGGTTAGGGTTATGGTTAGGGTTAGGGTTAGGGTTAGGGTTAGGGTTAGGGTTAGGGTTAGCTTTAGAACCATTTAGGGTCAGGGATCGGGTCGGGATCGAGTCTGGGATCGAGTCTGGGATCTAGTCAGGGATCGGGTCAGGGATCGAGTCGGGGGTCTGTTCTGGGATCGGGTCAGGGATCGAGTCGGCGATCCAGTCAGGGATCGGGTGAGGGGATCGAGTCGGGGATCGGGTCAGGGATCTAGTCAGGGATCGGGTCGGGATCGGGCCGGGGATCGGGCCAGGGATCGGGATAGGGATCGGGTTATGATTATGGTTAGGGTTAGGGTTAGGGTTATGGTTAGGGTTAGGGTTAGGGTTAGGGTTAGGGTTAGGGTTAGGGTTATGGTTAGGGTTAGCTTTAGAACCATTTAGGGTCAGGGATCGGGTCGGGATCGAGTCTGGGATCGAGTCGGGGATCGGGTCAGGGATCTAGTCAGGGATCGGGTGAGGGGATCGAGTCTGGGATCGAGTCGGGGATCTAGTCAGGGATCGGGTCAGGGATCGAGTCGGGGATCTGTTCTGGGATCGGGTCAGGGATCGAGTCGGCGATCCAGTCAGGGATCGGGTGAGGGGATCGAGTCGGGGATCGGGTCAGGGGTCTAGTCAGGGATCGGGTCGGGATCGGGCCGGGGATCGGGCCAGGGATCGGGATAGGGATCGGGTTATGGTTATGGTTAGGGTTCGGGTTAGGGTTATGGTTAGGGTTAGGGTTAGGGTTAGGGTTAGGGTTAGGGTTAGGGTTAGGGTTAGGGTTAGCTTTAGAACCATTTAGGGTCAGGGATCGGGTCGGGATCGAGCCGGGGATCGAGCCGGGGTTCGAGTCGGGGATCGAGTCGGGGATCTAGTCAGGGATCGGGTCGGGATCGGGTCAGGGATCGAGTCGGGGATCTGTTCTGGGATCGGGTCAGGGATCGAGTCGGCGATCCAGTCAGGGATCGGGTGAGGGGATCGAGTCGGGGATCGGGTCAGGGATCTAGTCAGGGATCGGGTGAGGGGATCGGGCCGGGGATCGGGCCAGGGATCGGGTCAGGGATCGAGTCGGGGATCTGTTCTGGGATCGGGTCAGGGATCGAGTCGGCGATCCAGTCAGGGATCGGGTGAGGGGATCGAGTCGGGGATCGGGTCAGGGATCTAGTCAGGGATCGGGTCGGGATCGGGCCGGGGATCGGGCCAGGGATCGGGATAGGGATCGGGTTATGGTTATGGTTATGGTTATGGTTATGGTTAGGGTTAGGGTTAGGGTTAGGGTTATGGTTATGGTTAGGGTTAGGGTTAGGGTTAGGGTTAGGGTTAGGGTTAGGGTTAGCTTTAGAACCATTTAGGGTCAGGGATCGGGTCGGGATCGAGTCTGGGATCGAGTCGGGGATCGGGTCAGGGATCTAGTCAGGGATCGGGTGAGGGGATCGAGTCTGGGATCGAGTCTGGGATCGGGTCAGGGATCGAGTCAGGGATCGAGTCGGGGATCTGTTCTGGGATCGGGTCAGGGATCGAGTCGGCGATCCAGTCAGGGATCGGGTGAGGGGATCGAGTCGGGGATCGGGTCAGGGATCTAGTCAGGGATCGGGTCGGGATCGGGCCGGGGATCGGGCCAGGGATCGGGATAGGGATCGGGTTATGGTTATGGTTATGGTTATGGTTATGGTTAGGGTTAGGGTTAGGGTTAGGGTTAGGGTTAGGGTTAGGGTTAGCTTTAGAACCATTTAGGGTCAGGGATCGGGTCGGGATCGAGTCTGGGATCGAGTCGGGGATCGGGTCAGGGATCTAGTCAGGGATCGGGTGAGGGGATCGAGTCTGGGATCTAGTCAGGGATCGGGTCAGGGATCGAGTCGGCGATCCAGTCAGGGATCGGGTGAGGGGATCGAGTCGGGGATCGGGTCAGGGATCTAGTCAGGGATAGGGTCGGGATCGGGCCGGGGATCGGGCCAAGGATCGGGATAGGGATCGGGTTATGGTTATGGTTATGGTTATGGTTAGGGTTAGGGTTAGGGTTAGGGTTAGGGTTAGGGTTAGCTTTAGAACCATTTAGGGTCAGGGATCGGGTTGGGATCGAGTCTGGGATCGAGTCGGGGATCGGGTCAGGGATCTAGTCAGGGATCGGGTGAGGGGATCGAGTCTGGGATCGAGTCTGGGATCTAGTCAGGGATCGGGTCAGGGATCGAGTCGGCGATCCAGTCAGGGATCGGGTGAGGGGATCGAGTCGGGGATCGGGTCAGGGATCTAGTCAGGGATCGGGTCGGGATCGGGCCGGGGATCGGGCCAGGGATCGGGATAGGGATCGGGTTATGGTTATGGTTAGGGTTCGGGTTAGGGTTATGGTTAGGGTTAGGGTTATGGTTAGGGTTAGGGTTAGGGTTAGGGTTAGGGTTAGGGTTAGGGTTAGCTTTAGAACCATTTAGGGTCAGGGATCGGGTCGGGATCGAGTCTGGGATCGAGTCGGGGATCGAGTCTGGGATCTAGTCAGGGATCGGGTCGGGATCGGGTCAGGGATCGAGTCGGGGATCTGTTCTGGGATCGGGTCAGGGATCGAGTCGGCGATCCAGTCAGGGATCGGGTGAGGGGATCGAGTCGGGGATCGGGTCAGGGATCTAGTCAGGGATCTGGTCGGGATCGGGCCGGGGATCGGGCCAGGGATCGGGATAGGGAGCGGGTTATGGTTATGGTTAGGGTTAGGGTTAGGGTTATGGTTAGGGTTAGGGTTATGGTTAGGGTTAGGGTTAGGGTTAGGGTTAGGGTTAGGGTTAGGGTTAGGGTTAGCTTTAGAACCATTTAGGGTCAGGGATCGGGTCGGGATCGAGTCTGGGATCGGGTCTGGGATCGGGTCAGGGATCTAGTCAGGGATCGGGTGAGGGGATCGAGTCTGGGATCGAGTCGGGGATCTAGTCAGGGATCGGGTCAGGGATCGAGTCGCGGATCTGTTCTGGGATCGGGTCAGGGATCGAGTCGGCGATCCAGTCAGGGATCGGGTGAGGGGATCGAGTCGGGGATCGGGTCAGGGATCTAGTCAGGGATCGGGATAGGGATCGGGTTATGGTTATGGTTATGGTTAGGGTTAGGGTTATGGTTATGGTTAGGGTTAGGGTTAGGGTTAGGGTTAGGGTTAGGGTTAGGGTTAGGGTTAGGGTTAGCTTTAGAACCATTTAGGGTCAGGGATCGGGTCGGGATCGAGTCGGGGATCGAGTCGGGGATCGGGTCAGGGATCTAGTCAGGGATCGGGTGAGGGGATCGAGTCTGGGATCGAGTCTGGGATCTAGTCAGGGATCGGGTCAGGGATCGAGTCGGGGATCTGTTCTGGGATCGGGTCAGGGATCGAGTCGGCGATCCAGTCAGGGATCGGGTGAGGGGATCGAGTCGGGGATCGGGTCAGGGATCTAGTCAGGGATCGGGTCGGGATCGGGCCGGGGATCGGGCCAGGGATCGGGATAGGGATCGGGTTATGGTTATGGTTAGGGTTATGGTTAGGGTTATGGTTAGGGTTAGGGTTATGGTTAGGGTTAGGGTTAGGGTTAGGGTTAGGGTTAGGGTTAGCTTTAGAACCATTTAGGGTCAGGGATCGGGTCGGGATCGAGTCGGGGATCGAGTCTGGGATCGGGTCAGGGATCTAGTCAGGGATCGGGTGAGGGGATCGAGTCTGGGATCGAGTCTGGGATCTAGTCAGGGATCGGGTCAGGGATCGAGTCGGGGGTCTGTTCTGGGATCGGGTCAGGGATCGAGTCGGCGATCCAGTCAGGGATCGGGTGAGGGGATCGAGTCGGGGATCGGGTCAGGGATCTAGTCAGGGATCGGGTCGGGATCGGGCCGGGGATCGGGCCAGGGATCGGGATAGGGATCGGGTTATGATTAGGGTTAGGGTTAGGGTTAGGGTTAGGGTTAGGGTTAGGGTTAGGGTTAGGGTTAGGGTTATGGTTAGGGTTAGCTTTAGAACCATTTAGGGTCAGGGATCGGGTCGGGATCGAGTCTGGGATCGAGTCGGGGATCGGGTCAGGGATCTAGTCAGGGATCGGGTGAGGGGATCGAGTCGGGGATCTAGTCAGGGATCTAGTCAGGGATCGGGTCAGGGATCGAGTCGGGGATCTGTTCTGGGATCGGGTCAGGGATCGAGTCGGCAATCCAGTCAGGGATCGGGTGAGGGGATCGAGTCGGGGATCGGGTCAGGGGTCTAGTCAGGGATCGGGTCGGGATCGGGCCGGGGATCGGGCCAGGGATCGGGATAGGGATCGGGTTATGGTTATGGTTAGGGTTCGGGTTCGGGTTATGGTTAGGGTTAGGGTTAGGGTTAGGGTTAGGGTTAGGGTTAGGGTTAGGGTTAGGGTTAGCTTTAGAACCATTTAGGGTCAGGGATCGGGTCGGGATCGAGCCGGGGATCGAGCCGGGGTTCGAGTCGGGGATCGAGTCGGGGATCTAGTCAGGGATCGGGTCGGGATCGGGTCAGGGATCGAGTCGGGGATCTGTTCTGGGATCGGGTCAGGGATCGAGTCGGCGATCCAGTCAGGGATCGGGTGAGGGGATCGAGTCGGGGATCGGGTCAGGGATCTAGTCAGGGATCGGGTCGGGATCGGGCCGGGGATCGGGCCAGGGATCGGGATAGGGATCGGGTTATGGTTATGGTTAGGGTTCGGGTTACGGTTATGGTTAGGGTTAGGGTTATGGTTAGGGTTAGGGTTAGGGTTAGGGTTAGGGTTAGGTTTAGGGTTAGCTTTAGAACCATTTAGGGTCAGGGATCGGGTCGGGATCGAGTCGGGGATCGAGTGAGGGGATCGAGTCTGGGATCGAGTCTGGGATCTAGTCGGGGATCTAGTCGGGATCGGGTCAGGGATCGAGTCGGGGATCTGTTCTGGGATCGGGTCAGGGATCGAGTCGGCGATCCAGTCAGGGATCGGGTGAGGGGATCGAGTCGGGGATCGGGTCAGGGATCTAGTCAGGGATCGGGTCGGGATCGGGCCGGGGATCGGGCCAGGGATCGGGATAGGGATCGGGTTATGGTTATGGTTAGGGTTCGGGTTAGGGTTATGGTTAGGGTTAGGGTTATGGTTAGGGTTAGGGTTAGGGTTAGGGTTAGGGTTAGGGTTAGGGTTAGCTTTAGAACCATTTAGGGTCAGGGATCGGGTCAGGGATCGGGTCGGGATCTGTTCTGGGATCGAGTCGGGGATCGGGTCAGGGATCTACTCAGGGATCGGGTGAGGGGATCGGGCCGGGGATCGGGCCAGGGATCGGGTCAGGGATCGAGTCGGGGATCTGTTCTGGGATCGGGTCAGGGATCGAGTCGGCGATCCAGTCAGGGATCGGGTGAGGGGATCGAGTCGGGGATCGGGTCAGGGATCTAGTCAGGGATCGGGTCGGGATCGGGCCGGGGATCGGGCCAGGGATCGGGATAGGGATCGGGTTATGGTTATGGTTAGGGTTCGGGTTAGGGTTATGGTTAGGGTTAGGGTTATGGTTAGGGTTAGGGTTAGGGTTAGGGTTAGGGTTAGCTTTAGAACCATTTAGGGTCAGGGATCGGGTCGGGATCGAGCCGGGGATCGAGCCGGGGATCGAGTCGGGGATCGAGTCGGGGATCTAGTCAGGGATCGGGTCGGGATCGGGTCAGGGATCGAGTCGGGGATCTGTTCTGGGATCGGTCAGGGATCGAGTCGGCGATCCAGTCAGGGATCGGGTGAGGGGATCGAGTCGGGGATCGGGTCAGGGATCTAGTCAGGGATCGGGTCGGGATCGGGCCGGGGATCGGGCCAGGGATCGGGATAGGGATCGGGTTATGGTTATGGTTAGGGTTCGGGTTAGGGTTATGGTTAGGGTTAGGGTTATGGTTAGGGTTAGGGTTAGGGTTAGGGTTAGGGTTAGGGTTAGGGTTAGCTTTAGAACCATTTAGGGTCAGGGATCGGGTCGGGATCGAGTCGGGGATCGAGTCGGGGATCGAGTCTGGGATCTAGTCAGGGATCGGGTCGGGATCGGGTCAGGGATCGAGTCGGGGATCTGTTCTGGGATCGGGTCAGGGATCGAATCGGCGATCCAGTCAGGGATCGGGTGAGGGGATCGAGTCGGGGATCGGGTCAGGGATCTAGTCAGGGATCGGGTCGGGATCGGGCCGGGGATCGGGCCAGGGATCGGGATAGGGATCGGGTTATGGTTATGGTTAGGGTTCGGGTTAGGGTTATGGTTAGGGTTAGGGTTATGGTTAGGGTTAGGGTTAGGGTTAGGGTTAGGGTTAGGGTTAGCTTTAGAACCATTTAGGGTCAGGGATCGGGTCGGGATCGAGTCGGGGATCGAGTGAGGGGATCGAGTCTGGGATCGGGTCGGGGATCGAGTCGGGGATCTGTTCTGGGATCGGGTCAGGGATCGAGTCGGCGATCCAGTCAGGGATCGGGTGAGGGGATCGAGTCGGGGATCGGGTCAGGGATCTAGTCAGGGATCGGGTCGGGATCGGGCCGGGGATCGGGCCAGGGATCGGGATAGGGATCGGGTTATGGTTATGGTTAGGGTTAGGGTTATGGTTAGGGTTAGGGTTAGGGTTATGGTTAGGGTTAGGGTTAGGGTTAGGGTTAGGGTTAGCTTTAGAACCATTTAGGGTCAGGGATCGGGTCGGGATCGAGTCTGGGATCGGGTCGGGGATCTAGTCAGGGATCGGGTGAGGGGATCGAGTCTGGGATCGAGTCGGGGATCTAGTCAGGGATCGGGTCCGGATCGGGTCAGGGATCGAGTCGGGGATCTGTTCTGGGATCGGGTCAGGGATCGAGTCGGCGATCCAGTCAGGGATCGGGTGAGGGGATCGAGTCGGGGATCGGGTCAGGGATCTAGTCAGGGATCGGGTCGGGATCGGGCCGGGGATCGGGCCAGGGTTCGGGATAGGGATCGGGTTATGGTTATGGTTATGGTTATGGTTAGGGTTATGGTTAGGGTTAGGGTTAGGGTTAGGGTTAGGGTTAGGGTTAGGGTTAGGGTTAGGGTTAGCTTTAGAACCATTTAGGGTCAGGGATCGGGTCGGGATCGAGTCTGGGATCGAGTCTGGGATCTAGTCAGGGATCGGGTCAGGGATCGAGTCGGGGGTCTGTTCTGGGATCGGGTCAGGGATCGAGTCGGCGATCCAGTCAGGGATCGGGTGAGGGGATCGAGTCGGGGATCGGGTCAGGGATCTAGTCAGGGATCGGGTCGGGATCGGGCCGGGGATCGGGCCAGGGATCGGGATAGGGATCGGGTTATGATTATGGTTAGGGTTAGGGTTAGGGTTATGGTTAGGGTTAGGGTTAGGGTTAGGGTTAGGGTTAGGGTTAGGGTTATGGTTAGGGTTAGCTTTAGAACCATTTAGGGTCAGGGATCGGGTCGGGATCGAGTCTGGGATCGAGTCGGGGATCGGGTCAGGGATCTAGTCAGGGATCGGGTGAGGGGATCGAGTCTGGGATCGAGTCGGGGATCTAGTCAGGGATCGGGTCAGGGATCGAGTCGGGGATCTGTTCTGGGATCGGGTCAGGGATCGAGTCGGCGATCCAGTCAGGGATCGGGTGAGGGGATCGAGTCGGGGATCGGGTCAGGGGTCTAGTCAGGGATCGGGTCGGGATCGGGCCGGGGATCGGGCCAGGGATCGGGATAGGGATCGGGTTATGGTTATGGTTAGGGTTCGGGTTAGGGTTATGGTTAGGGTTAGGGTTAGGGTTAGGGTTAGGGTTAGGGTTAGGGTTAGGGTTAGCTTTAGAACCATTTAGGGTCAGGGATCGGGTCGGGATCGAGCCGGGGATCGAGCCGGGGTTCGAGTCGGGGATCGAGTCGGGGATCTAGTCAGGGATCGGGTCGGGATCGGGTCAGGGATCGAGTCGGGGATCTGTTCTGGGATCGGTCAGGGATCGAGTCGGCGATCCAGTCAGGGATCGGGTGAGGGGATCGAGTCGGGGATCGGGTCAGGGATCTAGTCAGGGATCGGGTCGGGATCGGGCCGGGGATCGGGCCAGGGATCGGGATAGGGATCGGGTTATGGTTATGGTTAGGGTTAGGGTTATGGTTAGGGTTAGGGTTAGGGTTATGGTTAGGGTTAGGGTTAGGGTTAGGGTTAGGGTTAGGGTTAGGGTTAGGGTTAGTGTTAGGGTTAGCTTTAGAACCATTTAGGGTCAGGGATCGGGTCGGGATCGAGTCTGGGATCGAGTCTGGGATCGGGTCAGGGATCTAGTCAGGGATCGGGTGAGGGGATCGAGTCTGGGGTCGAGTCGGGGAT